>NW_028227257.1:150946848-151191848 GCF_978045245.1 Mus caroli | reverse complement strand
GGCTGGAGAGATGGCTCAGTGGTTGAGAGCATTCACTGCTCTTCTGAAGATCCTGAGTTCAAATCCCAGCAACCACATGGTGGCTCACAACCATAAATCTTATTTATTTATTATATGTAAGTACACTGTAGTTGTTTTCAGACACACCAGAAGAGAGCACCAGATCTCACTACAGATGGTTATGAGCCACCATGTGGTTGCTGGGATTTGAACTCGGGACCTTTGGAAGAGCGGTCAGTGCTCTTAACCGCTGAGCCATCTCACCAGCCCTAATAAATAAATCTTTAAAAAAAAGTCTGAAGGGCTGAATTAAAAATAAAAAAAAGACTTATTTATTTATTATATGTCAGTACACTGTAGCTATCTTCAGACACACCAGAAGAGGGAGTCAGATCTCATTATGGAATTTAAACTCAGGACCTTCGGAAGAGTAGTCAGTGTTCTTAACCGCTGAACCATCTTTTTAGCCTTCCAATTTGCTTCTTGGTCATGATGTTTTGTGCAGAAATACAAACCCTGACTAAGACAAATTGGTATCAAGAGTGAGGTATTCTGGAGGCAGAGACAGACAGATTTCTGAGTTCGAGGCCAGCCTGGTCTACAAAGTGAGTTCCAGGACAGCCAGGGCTATACAGAGAAACCCTGTCTCAACAAAAACATAACAACAACAACAACAAAAGAGTGAGGTATTCACGACCATGTTTTGGGGAGGACTGTGGAAGGACCTTGAAACTTTGGTCTAGAAGAGCCATTGGGTGTTAAGAGCTCTGTGGGATGCTCTGTAGGAGCTTGGAAGATAATGTTGAGAACAGTGCAAACAATGGAGGCCTGGTTTGTGAAATTTCAGAAGGAGGGTTATAGACTCTTATCAGGGCCATTGCTATCTTGATTGTAAAGATTCTGTGGTTTTGGTTAGCTGAGGCTGAAGAATCAGCTGTGATTAACAAGATACCAGAAGTAATAAAATGAAACCTTTGCATTACAGGGATGATTGATGCTGGTTAGCTGGAGCTAAGAAATTAGCAGTGAATTTTTTGTTTGTTTGTTTGTTTGTTTTTCGAGACAGGGTTTCTCTGTGTAGACCAGGCTGGCCTCGAACTCAGAAATCCGCCTGCCTCTGCCTCCAGAGTGCTGGGATTAAAGGTGTGCACCACCATGCCCGACTTAGTAGTGATTAAGAAGAGACCAGCCTGGGGCTGGCGAGATGGCTCAGTGGGTAAGAACACTGACTGCTCTTCCAAAGGTCCTGAGTTCAAATCCCAGCAACCACATGGTGGCTCACAACCATCCGTAATGAGATCTGGTGCATCTGAAGACAGCTACAGTGTACTTACATATAAATAAATAAATCTTTAAAAAGAGAGAGAGAGAGAGAGACCAGCCTGGTCTACAGAGTGAGTTCCAGGACAGCCAGAGAAACCCTATCTCGAAAAAAAACTTTTAAAAAAGTTAAAAATAAAAAAAAAATTTAAAAGAAGAAGAAGAGACCAGCATCACTACACTAAGGTGAAATCTTCTGGGAAGTATTTCCTGAGAGCATAGAGAAGCGGTGTTCCAGAGGCAGCCATGATTGTACCTCATGTTAGCAGTCAGATTTGGTAATGTGTAAGAGTCACCCAGGTGGTACTGTCTTTGAAGCATGACTGGGTAGCAGCTGATGCTTGGGCACCATTGGTGCAGGTACAGCCTCAGTGGCAGTTGAAGGCTCAGGACTGAAGGGGGCATGCAGAGAAGTTGAGGCTGAGAACTATTTGTGAAAGTTGCAGCAGAAGACAACAGTGTATTAGAGATGCCAGTACCATGAAATGACCACCAAGAACAGCAGCAGCAGTGGAACACAGGCAGCTGAAGCCTAGAACACAAGGTGTGTGCTACAGAGGGCAGAGCTGGAGAAGTGACCCAAGCCCTTGGAGGAGCCCAGAAGATCGTGAGTGGATCCCAGACATTGGAGGGTTAGAGTTTGATTTTGCTTTTGTCACTGTGCCCTGATATTTTTCCCTCTTGGAGTAAGAAAGTATTTTAGTGGACCCCAGAGTTAAGAGACTTTGAATTGTAAAAAGATTTTGAATTTTAAAAGAGATTGAATTTTTAAAGGGATTGAATTTTTAATATGTAAAGATTTTGGGACTTTTAAAGTTATTTAGATCAATAATGATGGTGTGCTTGTGTATCAAGTTGACAAGAGGTCAGTTGTACTGGCTGGTTTTGTGTCAATTTGACACAAGCTGGAGTTACCACAGAGAAAGGAGCCTCAGTTGAGGAAATGCCTCCATGAGATCCAGCTGTAAGGCATTTTCTCAATTAGTGATCAATGAGAGACAGCCCAGCTCACTGTGGGGGTGCCATCCCTGGGCTGGTGGTCCTGGGTTCTATAAGCAAGCAAGCTGAGCAAGCCAGGGGAAACAAGCCAGTAAGCAGCATCCCTCCACGGCCTCTGCATCAGCTTCTGCCTCCGGGTTCCTGTGTGAGTTCTTTCCTGACTTCCTCTGGTGATGAACAGCAATGTGGAAGTGTAAGCCTGAATAAACCTCCCCAACTTCTTGGTCATGATGTTTTGTGCAGCAATACAAACCCCAAGAAGACATATGCCCATGTTTTTTTAAAAATGCACACAGAGGAAAGCCGTGCTCCCTCCAGGATGCCTAATGTGGCGGCATCCCACATGCTGCAGTGGGTAAGTTGGTTTTCAGTGGACTTGAAGATGCCAGAATGGGTGTTTGTGGCTTCCTTTAACGTGATAGGCAGGTCATGTTCAATCCTGGGGAGCTGGGGAGCACGGAGCTGTGAGCTCACGGCAGCATTGTGAGCTCACGACTGAGCTCACAGACACTTCAGACACAGTAACTCCCGCTAGGACAGAGATGGCTTCCTCTGGCCATGATGTTAGTACTTCTTTCGTGATTCTCATTCCCCGAGAGACATCTGCCAAACGAAGGAAACAGGCCTCAGCCCGGCTGAAGGAGGAGACCCGAGTGAGGGCCACATCCTGCTGGAGTTGGGTATGGGGAGAAGAACGGAGAGAGGCAAATGAAGATGATCAGTTAGAGCCGAATGGCTTTGCAGTCATCAAAGCTGACCCTGGCCAGGTGTTCTGGTCTGCTCAGGTGCTGGGGCTCAACCTGTCAGCTCAGAGGTGGCACGTGAGGTGGGGCAGAGGGGTGGAGAGGATGGGAAATGACTAGAGGAACTACCAGTCATTTATGAGACGTTTGCTATCCTAAAGGTCTGGAGAGCATCCATTCCTCGTTGGGAAAAGTCTGATCTGTTCCCGTTTCCTCAGAGACCATTCAGCCCAATCTCTTACTCTGTGACTGAGAACTTTGTGTTTTTAAACCATCTCCGAGGTTAATGGATGGCTTTCTGGGCCAGCAGGACTGCTCAGTGGAAAGGCACTTGGTGCAAACCCTGCAAATCTAATATCCATTCCCGAGACAGAACAGACACCCATGCCTGGCCGGCTACTGTCACCCTGCTCTTATCTATTAGATTCAACCTCCAGGATGCTGCAAGCCAAAGGGCAGCCATTGTTCTCTGCTCTATCCAGTTTTTTTCTGAATTGACAAACACAGCCAGTGCGTGGGTCTGGGAGGAGGGAAGGCAGGAAAGCAAGAGGAGAGGGGAGAATGGTTATGTTGACCATGATGATGAGTCTGTCCCAGGAGCAAGGCCTAGAGTCAGGGCAGTTAGCTCTCTGCCTCCTGGACTTGGCACGTGAACCTGCTGTGGCTGCCACAGGTCAGAGCTCCAGAGGGAACTAGGGCCTTGGGTGTTCAGAAAGGAGACCCTGCAGCCCCTGCTTTGAGCTCTGGCCCTTCAGAATGCTACTAGGTGGCCTGGGGCCTGGGCAGGCCGTGTCTGTACTCCAGTAGCTCCCAGCATGTGCGACTGTCCTGTGCCTGCTGCTGTGCCCCTCCCCTCATGCCCATGGGCCACATGGGCTGTGCTGCCAGACAGGCTAAAGAACTGGTGTGGTGGTGTGCTCACACCCTGGAAATCTCAGAGATCTGAGATGGTAGGAGAGGATCTGTCCCCTCACAGCCTCTCATGCCTGCTCTGGAACATGTAACTACACCACTGAGAGAACCACGGGCAGTCAGCCATAGAATGCGGCATATGGAGTCCTTCCCCATGCAAATGGTAGAGCATCACCAACATCCCAAACTTGGCCAATACGAAACCTTTACCTGCCCCATCCCATCCCATCCCATCCCACTCCCCAAGGTTCTTTTCTTTTTTTTTTTTTTTTTTTGGTTTTTCGAGACAGGGTTTCTCTGTGTAGCCCTGGCTGTCCTGGCACTCACTTTGTAGACCAGGCTGGCCTCGAACTCAGAAATCCTCCTGTCTCTGCCTCCTGAGTGCTGGGATTAAAGGCGTGCGCCACCACGCCCGGCTCCCCAAGGTTCTTATAGTCCCTGTCCACATAGAATAAAGCACACAAGTTACTTCACCAAGGATCGTTTGAAAGTGGCTGTCTTTACTGAGCTGTAACGCTGGAGAAGAATTCTCTCTCTCTCACAGAGCCTTTATCATTGGATCTTGGACCCGCCTGGCTGGCCAGGCTCCCACTGCCTGCAGAGGCTCACATCAGAGTGGCAGAAGCTCACACCACCAGTGCAAGCCACCCAAACTCCTTTTTTCCTCTTTTAAGAGCTGGGACACTCCCAGCATTCCCAGCTGAACCAGAGTCCTGTGGATATTCATGCCAGACTGCGCTTTGCCATCCTCGGTCTGGTGTATAGACATGTCTGACACCCTAGAGGGAAGTGGGTAGACTGTGGACCACACATGTCCGTGGCAGTGAGGAGCCTCTCTCCCACATGGTCTTCTAATCCCCCCCCTGCTCTGTTCTGTGACAGGTGCCCACGGATGGCACTGCTGCTGCACCGCCAACCACTGGTGACACTATGTTTCTTGGTGTCGTTCCCTGCCCGGATGCTGACCTCATTAGTGGGGTATCACCTCAGGTTTGTGCTTCTCCCCTTTGCCTGCCACCCTCCTGTCTGCTTCCCAAAAGATCCCAGAGTTCTATAGACTCTCTACTCTGTTCAGATAGCTTGGTTCAGGTGCTGCTTCTGGAGCCTGGCATGGGGAGGCCAAGATGGGGAACACTTGGGATAATGGGTGTTGAGATGAATTTGGCCCACTGTGTCCCTGTGGACAGTAAGCAGAAGCTGAGTAATGCTACCTTATTTCTCTCTACCCATACAGAGCCAAGATGCTGGCAATTGCTCGAACCTCATGGAGGAGACCAAGTAAGTGTTCCCTACTAAGGGAGTCGGGGCAGGCCTCTGCCCATGAGCCCCATTCCCATCAAACTACCTGCACCCCTGATCTTATGTCTCTTCTCTTAGGACTTTCTCATCGACTGAGAGTCTGCGACAACTTTCTCAACAGCTCAATGGCCTTGTGTCTGAGGTACCACAGGACTGGGACCTAGAAAGAAGGTAGAGAGGAAAGGAAAGTATGTTAGAAAATGAGGTGGGATTCTCAAGAGACTAATTCACGAGAGGCTCTTGTCATACTGGAGAAGACTTGGATTTGGACCACAATGGGCAACGTGATTTTTTTATCCTGGTGTGGTTTGAGGTGACAGCTGTTGAGCGGCGAGGTTGAGCCATGGCGGGATAAGAGCCATGAGGAGTGGCACAAAGGGGGTGTGAGTGAGCAGGAAAAGAGATTCTGCTAGTTGAGGGGGAAGTAGGAGGCTGCAGGGATTAGACATTGAGGGTGACAGAGCATCTCCATGTGAGGTATTGTCTCTCCTAGTCTACATCCTACATCAACGGGGAGAGCCTCACATCTTCCAACATGAATGCCTGGACCATGGATTAGGACCCTGTCTCAAAACTGTCATGGGGGAAGGGGGCTTGGAATGTAGCTCAGTGACTACATTCTTATCTACTGAGTACAAGGCTCTGGGTTCAATTCCCAGAACCAAAATAGAAAATGAGACGCCACCGGGCGTGGTGGTGCACGCCTTTAATCCCAGCACTCGGGAGGCAGAGGCAGGCGGATTTCTGAGTTCGAGGCCAGCCTGGTCTACAAAGTGAGTGCCAGGACAGCCAGGGCTACACAGAGAAACCCTGTCTTCGAAAAACCAAACAACCAAACAAAAAACAACAACAACAAAAAAAGAGATGCCATGGGATCACAAGAGTATGTTTGAGCAATACTTAACCAATCTGAGACACTTGGGAACATCCAGGTGAGAAACACTGACATCTGTACAACAGAAAGACAGACAGACAGCAGTGCTGTGGACAGTCCCGACTGGAGACAGTATGTACAGAAGCCAGAGACAGGAATAACGTTTAGTTGAGAAGCGAGCAGGAATAGAGGCAGGCAGGCTGGTCCACTCAGATCCTTGGAGTGAGACAAGAGCCTGGCCCAACTGCATCTTAACCAGGCTCTGCCTTTGCATGGATCACCGGTACCAAGGGCACTGCAGAGGAAAACATCCCAGATCCAGGTCTGTGTGAGAACAGCTTTCTCATGTGCCATAGCAAGTACTAGCCTCCAGGGGGCAGTGTCCACCTAGTGATGTGCCCATCAGCTGGGTAGCCTCTGTTCTGTGGGCTTCTCCAGTCCACTCTGTGCAGGCCACTGGCCACAAGCTGGATCTTTCAGCTTTCTTTCCAGGAGTCTCCAAGGGAGCAGGATGGAGTCACCTGGTTGGAAAATCGAGGCTGACAGAGAAGGCATGTATATTATACACCGCCTCACTATACCCGCTGTAAACCCTACTTGAAAACATTTGAGAGTCAGGTATAATGGCTCACACCTGTGATCTCAACTCCAGAGGCTGAGAAAAGAAAGAAGCAGAGTTCAGGGCCAGTCCTGCCCTCCCTACATGGCCAGGCCCTGTCCAAAAATAAAAATAAATTACGCCAGTGAGTGCCAAAGAAGCTGATGTGAGCAGATTGCTTCCATAGATTGAGACCCGCCTGGGTAAGCAAGTGGAGAGCCTATCTCCAGATTTAATAGTTGAGCTGGAGTTCAGCTCAAAGCCCGAATTCCCAGCATCCCTCTACGGAACTGGAAAGGGGACTTGGAGCTTAGGAAGAGGTGGTTCAGCACCAGAGCCGTTACCCACCAGCTGGTAGCAGGTAACTCCAGCTCTGGGAACTTCTCTCCCTCTTCTGCCCCCTGTGGGCACTCGAGTTTACATATCCAAATTTTTTTAAATAAAATTTTCTTTAAAAACTAAAATATTATTGCTGATAGGACCCTGATATAGCAATCTCTTGTGAGGCTATGCCAGTGCCTGTACAGAAGTGGATGCTTACAGTCATCTATTGGATGGAACACAGGGCCCCTAATGAAGGAGCTAGAGAAAGTACCCAAGGAGCTGAAGGGGTCTGCAACCCTATAGGAGGAACAACAATATGAACTACCCAGTACCCCCTTCCCCCCAGAGCATATGGTGCATATGTAGCAGAGGATGGCCTAGTAGGCCATCAATGGGAGGAGAGGCCCTTGGTCTTGCAAAGATCATATGCCCCAGTAGAGGCCAGGAGTCGGGAATGGGTGGGTTGGGGAGCAGGGCAGGGGGAGGGTATAGGGGACTTTCGGGATAGCATTTGAAATGTAAATGAAGGAAATATCTAATTAAAAAAAAAAAACCTAAAACTTTGTCTCATCCTGAACCTGTGGCACTCAGGACAAAAGTGCATTATAATCTCCACTCATCCCAGACAGCCAGAAGGTTAGAAACTTCTGAGTGCCATGCGGTGGGACCATCAAACTGCACCCTCTCCAGCCTTTCTCAAGAGACCGCTACACTCCAGTGACAGCGTGACAGGAGCCAGACAAAGCACCCAGCTTCATGGTAAGGAGGAGGTGGAGCCTCCCAGCCTGGTCCTGAGGCACTGTAAGGAAAGGTCCTCCAGGAAGGCAGAAACAGAGGAGAGTGACAGTCACACACCCAAACCAGTCGCCTTCAGGACTGCAATAACCAACGTTTACACAAGTCCGTGGCTCAGCCAGGCCTGTGCACCTCACCCGAGGCACCTCATTGACCCCCAACAATGGAGCAAGGTCTTGTGGAGCAGTCCAGCCCCAGACTGAGCCAGCTGAGTACAGAGAGCAAGGCGCTACATCTGATACATAGTGTCTGACTCGAGAGCTGCCTCCCCAGCAGAGGCTAGCCTTTCAAATGGTGTGGTGTGCTACACACTTAATTCCAGCACTTGGGAGGTGGAGATGGGGGTGGGGTGGGGCGGATCTTTGTGAGTTCAAGGCCAGCCTGGTCTACATAGCATATTCCATGAGAGCCAGGGCTATGTAACAAGACCCTTTATTTAGAATGAGAGATCTTGTGACAAGGTTCTCATGTAGCCCAGGATGGCTCCAAGGGGAGGGATGCATGGAGGGAGGGAGGATCCACAATTTCTCTAAGCCCTTAGATGTGAGGTCTTAGTCGCAAACCTCTGCCATGCTTTGTAGAAGTTGTCTGGGGGTTGGAGGATGGCTCAGCAGTTAGAAGCACTGGTGGCCCTGGCTACTCATACAGGGACTGAGTTCAATCCCCAGCACATACAAGACAGCTCACAAGTACCTATAACCCCAGTCCTAGGTTGTTAACTTGTACTGTTTGTAAATGCTCCCATACAGGCAAACCTACACACACACTCCCCACAATTTTTTGAAGATTTATTTTGATGAGTGTGTGAGTGGGGGTGTGTGTGTCAATGTGTGCCATGTGGATGCAGGGATATGTGGAGGCCAGAGGTGACATCAATGTCTTCATAATGGTTTTTCCATCTTACATTTTGAGTCACAGTCTAAGATGCTGGTCAATGATCACTAGTGAGCCAGCCACCTGTCACCACCCCTCAGCACCTGGCATTGCAGGTGCATGCTGCCACACATCTGCACATGAGTGCTGGGGACTGAACTCAGGTCCTCAAGCTTGTATAGCAAGAACTTTATCTACCGGGCCACCTCCCCAGCTCCAGGGCTTTGCATGTGGTAAGCAAACATTTAACGGCTAAGGCACATTCCCAGGTTTCTTCTTTTCAATTTTCACTTTGCGATAGTATCTTGCCAAGTTGCCAAGCCTGGCTTTGAATTCACCCTGTAGCCCAGGCTGGCCTTGAATGTGTGATCCTCCTGCCTCAGCCTCCCTTAGGGCCTATTCACCAGGCTAGCTTCTGTGGGTATTCATCTGTGGTGTCAAGTTATGCCTGCTAAGCAAATGCTCTACTACCAGACTAAGCTCCCAACCCCTCCTCATGTTTTATTTGGAGACTGGGCAAACCCTGAGTCACTCTACCATCAAGATGGTCTTGAATTTATGATCCTCTTGTCTCAGCCTCCTGAGTATCTGAGATTACAGACCTGTGCCACCAGGCAGTTTCCTAAGTGTGAATGGCATCTTCTGCCTCTGCTGCGTGTTCTCTGGTACCTGGTGAGATGGCTGCCAAGCCCCAGTAATAAAGTCCAGCAGACACACCAACCTCCCACCTGAGAGCCAGCACCATCTCAGCTCTCTGCCGCTAAGGAGAGACCTGATCTCGCTGCTCCCACGCCATCTCACAGGCCCTGGTTGTTCCTTGGCTGCTGTCCTTACCCTGGAGCTGACTTGCCCTACCTCCACCCTACTCTGGAACTAGTGAACCTGCCCAGCTCGTTTGCCGGGGAGGAACGGGGCTTGTGGTGTCATCTCGGGGCAATTCTGACGACTGATTGACCAGAACTTGAGAAAGCACATGCAGGGGGGGGCCAGAAGTGGGACCATGAAGGAAAAAATGACTAGAACCTGCTCTGCAGACCCCACCGGGCTGGGATCAGCAGCTCCAGATCAGCACCCCTGGCCTGACTAACCACACCGTGACCACCCACCTGAGACACTTGTCCCTTAGCCTCCACCTCCCCACAGCAGCCTCAGCCACCATCTCTGCCAGACCAGACCTTAGCCATTACTAATGTCTGCCCTCCTGTCACCTAGCCCAAGCAAGAAGGCCTGAACTTCCAGCTGAGCCAATCAAAGGGGTGGGGCTAGGGGCCTGTCAGTCAGGCTGAGCAGAGGCTGGAGGAGAAGTGAGATGCTGACATGGTGGGTATGGATTTGTTTGCTTTTCTGTCTTTTGAAAAGGTCTCCCTCCATAAGTAGCCCAGACTTGGACTCAAACCTAGAAGACTCAGACTCCTGAGTGCTCGAATTACAGCTATGGGCCAGTAACCTGGCTAGATTTAGGATCATCATGGAAACAGGCCTGAGGCCAAGGGAGAAATGGAAGACCTACCATAAATGTAAATGTGGGTATTACCATTCCATTTCCTGGGGTTGGGGGTGGGGATCCAGGATAGGAAAAAGATGAACACAAGCATTCATCCCTCTTCGAGGGCTTAGTGTGACCAGCTATCTCACAGGCCTCCCATGCCATGGCGGCCTGCACCCTCCAGTTGTGAACAGAAATAAAGCTTGTTTGTTTGTTTGTTTGTTTGAGACAAGGTCTCACTGTGGGTGGCCTCAAACCCACAGAGCTCAGCTTACCTCGGCTCCAGAATGCTGGGTGGGGCCGAAGGTGTTTGCCATCATGGCTGCCTCTGGGTGGGGCTGACACTGTGCACCATGGTGATTGCCTCTTAAGCTGCTTTTCTCTCAGGCATTTTGGCGAGATGAGAAAAGAAACTAAGATAGCTTTTCACTTGTCTGCCTGTGGCTGAAGACACGGCTCACAGCTCAGCGTGGCACAGAGGCACAGAGACAGCGCTGAAAGCTTCTTCTTACCAGGCCTGATTTCTTCATCTATAAAAGATGCCTGTGGTGGCCACGTCAGGCTGCCTTAATGACTACATAGACATTAGTAAATGTCAGCTCAGTGTTAAAATGGCCACACTGCATGTTCTGAGCACATTTCAGGCCCCGGGGCCACAGCTGTGGGATCTTAATGAGCCGACTGCCCACAGGTACAGAGAAGGGAGATGGAGTGGGTTGAGGAGACATGAGGCTACAGGTTTACAGTGGCCAATTCGATCCATTTATTCCTTCATACATTCATTTGTCCGTTCATTCACCAAGGTTTTTAATTTTTTTTTAATTTTTTAAAGATTGATTTATTTATTATATGTAAGTACACTGTAGCTGTCTTCAGACACCCCAGAATAGGGCATTAGATCTCATTACGGATGGTTGTGAGCCACCATGTGGTTTTGGGATTTGAACTCAAGACCTTTGGAATAGCAGTCAGTGCTCTTAACTGCTGAGCCATCTCTCCAGTCCAGTTTTTAAATTTTTAAATTTTGTATGTGTGTGTGTGTATGTGTGGTGTGCATGTGGGTCCTGACACCCACAGAGACCAGAGGTATCAGTTCCCCCTGGCGCTGGTGTTACAGCTCAGGGCTGTCTTACGTGGGTGTGGAGAACTTGGGTCTCCCACAAGCACATGAGAGCCTTTACCCTCTGAGCCATCTCTCCCTCACCAAATCCTGACCCACGGAGGGGCAGCTTGCAGGGGTAAAGTACCTGGGCTTGCACAGTTAAGTTCCAGGTAATAGAAATGGACATGAAACCAGGCTGATGCACACACCGCCCCAGCACTTGGGCCAGAAGACCGAGAGTTCAAGGCTAGCCTGAGCCACATGAGACCCTGTCTTGGGGGGGGGAAAAAAAAAAACAAAATCAAAGAATATACATTAAAGCCCATGTTGGGACTGAAGTCCATGTTGGGGGGAGGTGCTCACACTAGAGGTAGAAATGACTTAATTCCAGGGCTAAACCTCTCCTCTCCATGCCATGTCACCCAGGCAGGTGTCTGGCAAACTGTGTGTGTGTGTGTGTGTGTGTGCGCGCGCGCGCGCGCGCGCGCACATATGTGCAGTGCCCTCAGAGGCCAGAAGAGGGCATTTGATCTCCAGGAGCAGGAGTTGCAGATGGTTGTTATCCATTCAATGTTACAAAGCCCAACTTGGATCCTCTGGGAGAGCAGCCAAAGCTCTTAACCATCAAGCCATCTCCATCCCACCTGTTTGTGGTTTTTTGGGTTTTGTTTTGTTTTTTTTGTTTTTTTTTTTTTTTTTTTGAGACAGGGTTTCTCTGTGTAGCCCTGGCTGTCCTGGAACTCTGTAGACTAGGCTGGCCTTGAACTCAGAGATCTGCCTGCCTCTGCCTCCTGAGTGCTGGGATTAAAGGCATGCGCCACCATGCCCGGCTTAAAGAGCTTGTTTTTAAAGCTGCAAATGTTGACTCAAGTTTGCATCCCCAGAACCTAGCAATGGGTGTGGCAGCCTCTGATTCCAATGCTCACAAGGAAGACAGGTCTCTGGAGGCAGGCAGCTGGCTAGACTGACTGTCGGTAAGCTCTGGGTTCAGTAGAGAAGTCCTGCCTCCATGGGGAAAGGGAAGACAGGAGTTTGAGGTTAACCTGGGCTACATGATGAGGCTGAAACAAACCCTGTTCAGTGTACCTGGTCTACAGAGTCGCAGTGCGGGTGGCTATCAGTGTGTGCAGCTTCCCTGCCTCCATAGCAAACTGGCTTGGCCAGGATCCAGGGGGCTCTGAGCTGAAGCTGTGTTCTGCTTTGGGGCACACACGTATGAGGTAGGCAGGTTAAACTGAGGTTAATCACCTCTTCTGTCCTGGAAGATGGGGTGAATAACCAACATGAGCCACAAGAAGCACCCACCCCAGCCCCAAGCCCTCACTCAGTTAATGACAGCTAGTGTCACTAATAACAATCTCCTCGCCCGAGTGTCTCCAAGCCACCCCAGCTTGCTGATAACAAGATCAAGGTCCAATGCGTCAGACCCTCTGAAGGAGCAGACCACAGTCAGGTTAGCTCTGAGTCTGGGCTGACATTTAATCAAATGCACAGAACCCAAAGCAGGTCATCTTGGCTTCTGAGTCAAACCAAGAGCTGGCCTGGCCACCCTTTATGAGAACAGCTAACACTTGCCCATCAGGTTTTCAAGGCCTTGGTGAGCCTGGCTTCCTAGCAATGGGGCCACTCAGCAGCGAGCTCTGCGTTTCCCTGATGAGTCACCTTCTGTATTTCTTGGCTCTGTTCATCATTGTCTTCTGGCCTTTACTCAAAGGACCAGTTTTTGTGACTAAAGAACACTGCTACCTTCTCTGCACTGAGGTTTGGCTGTCCTGGGCACCTATGAATGATCTGAGCCCACAGTAAGCACAGACTAAAACTGTCCAGCAGTATTGATTGCATAAACTGACTGGAGAGCATGCCTGAGAGAGACTCATCCTCCGGCAACAGTTTCTTAATAGGAAGGAAGTTGCCCAAGTAAAGCAGAGGTCAGAGCTACGTAGATGGGCCCTTTTTCAAAATGGCCCAATTCTCTGATCACCCTGAAGGACTCTGTGTAAACGAATGTCCAGACATGATGGAACATTACCATGCATTATTGCTAAATCAAAGAAGCAAGCTGCAGTGTACTGCATACACAAATTATAGATTCCATTTTGGTAAAAAAAAAAAAAAATCAAACAACAACAAAAAACCCCAGCTGGTCACTTGCTGACGCATGACTTAAAGGTGAGGAGCTCTGAGTCTGAGGCCAGCCGGATCTAGTCTACAAAGCAGGTTCCAGGACAACCAGGGCTAAGGGGTAGAGGGGATTTGAGACAGGTTCCCACTAAGTAGCCTAGGTCTAGAACTCTATGTAAACTAGGCTGGCCTCAAACTCTGAGATCTTCCTGCCTCTGCTTCCTGGATGCTATGTGCCATCATCCTGGGCTTTCCAACCTTTGGAAAGATTTATTTTGTGTGTGAGTTTCTTGCTTGAATGTGTGTATGTACACATTTGTGTGCCTGGTGTCCAGGGAGGCGAGAAGAGGGCACTGGATCCCCTGGAACTGGAATTATAGATGTTTGTAAGCCACCATGTGGGTGCTTGGAACTAAACCCAAGATTTCTGAAAGAGCAGCACATGCGTTAACCACTGAGCCATCCCTCCAAGAACAAAAAGATTATGTTCATGTGTGGTATGTTCACATGTGGTGTGTTTATGCCACATGTGTAGGTACCCAGAGGCCAGAAGGCATCTGGTCTCCTGGAGCTGAAGTTACAGGCAGTCGTGAGCTACCTAACGTGGGTGCTGGGAACTGAACCCTAATCCTCAGAAGAGCAGACAGCGGCCCTAAGTGCTAAGTCAGACTTTGAGACTCGGACACAGGCTGGCCTTGAATTCTTTTTTTTTTTTTAAGATTTATTTATTTATTATATGTAAGTACACTGTAGCTGTCTTCAGACACTCCAGAAGAGGGCGCCAGATCTCATTACGGATGGTTGTGAGCCACCATGTGGTTGCTGGGATTTGAACTCTGGACCTTCGGAAGAGCAGTCGGGTGCTCTTACCCACTGAGCCATCTCACCAGCCCCCCTTTTTTTTTTTTTTAAAGATTTATTTATGGCCTTGAATTCATGATCCTTCTGACTCAGTTATGGCGCCCACAGCTAATTCCTTATGTTCTTTTCAGATACCGTTGACAGAATAGAGTTCTCGTGCCTAGGGACGCAGTTTCTTGTGATGTGGACTTACATCTGTGACTAAAGGTGTATCTGTATCTGCAGCGCACACTGAGGATCAGAGTTCACAGAGATAGTGTGTCTCACTATCTGTGTTCTGCTCTTAAGCCTCACCCAGGAAATACTGCGCTAAGCCACCTTGTCTCTGGGATCCTCTTGGCTCGAACAGTTGCTTAGTCTGTGTCTGCATTAGACATCGGTCAGATAACTTGCTTGCCACCCCCCAGCGGAGCCTCCCCTTTATCTGATAAGACAGAGCTCATGGGTCATTGGGTTGCCACACGCTATCAGCCTGACTTACACCATGGGCCTGTCTGGCTGACTACCTGGCAGATTGTTAACACCACAGAAACAAGAGGTGGAGGGAAGCCCAGACTCTATCTTTCCAGTCATTGTTCTGGCTCTGAAGTCAGCACTTAGACTAGATGACCATATATATAACTCACATCTGTTGGACCACAGCACCTGACACCTCATCTTGTCTGCTCACACTAACCTCACAAGATACTCAAAGTCATTATTCCCATTCCATGGATGGAGAAGTTGAGTGCTTGAGGTCTCCTAGCAGGAGCCTGCTGAAGACCGACTGCTTGGAGCAGTAAGCTGCCCTGGGGGCCGCTGCGGAAGGGTGGAATGTGATGCTAGTCAGGCCAGTTTCCACAGATGGCACACGGTCACATGGAGAGCACGGAGAAGGGGCATCCTGGTGCTTCTCTCTGAGGGTGAGGGGATTGTGGGGATGGGATGGCCTCCTTTCAGACTTAGGGGCACAGAGCTGAGCTAACGGAAGTGAGCTGCTGCAGGAGCTCACACCTATGAACCCAGCACGCAGCATGCAGGAGTCAGAGGCCAGCCTGAGCTACAATGTAACACTCCGCCTCAAAAAACAGAGGGAGACACAGTTGATGCAAGTTGCATGATGACCTAGCTCAGACACCCAGTACCATGTTTAAGAAGCAGGAAAGCTGCACTTGTAATCCCAGCTCAAGAGAGGTGAGGATTTCTGGGGCTTCTCTGCCACCCAGTTGGGCTGAACTGCTAATTCTAGGTTTAGTGACAAGACAGTTCCTCTCTCAAAAGGCAAAGTGGGGAGCATTTGAGGGGGAGACTATGTGACCTCTGGCCCCTAAAAACATGTACATTTCCCCCTCAAATGAGTAGTTTTGCTGTGGGCTGGTTTCAAACTCACTGTACGACTAAAGACAACCTTGAGTCCTGATCCTCCTGCCGCTGGCTCTAAGTGCACGCACAGGTTTGCATGAACAAGACAGGCTTTCTCCAAATACACGACATGTTTCCAAAATAAAACACCAGTCAGAGAAAGTGAAAAGGTATCTGCACGTGGGGACAAAGTGCCTACTACAGAGAGAAAATCAGGGAGAAAAACAGCAGGGAGAGGGGTCACTAACATTAAGGACATTTGAAGCCGGGCGTGGTGGCGCACGCCTTTAATCCCAGCACTTGGGAGGCAGAGGCAGGCGGATTTCTGAGTTCGAGGCCAGCCTGGTCTACAAAGTGAGTTCCAGGACAGCCAGGGCTACACAGAGAAACCCTGTCTCGAAAAACCAAAAAAAAAAAAAAAAAAAAAAAAAAAAAAAGTCACACAAAGCCACATAGAAACTAGTTTTCTAAGTCTACTAAAAAATATAATTAAGCTGATACAGTGGCACACACTTTAATCCCAACACCCAGGAGGCAGAGGTGCTCAGAGCTCAAGGTCAGCATGATCTACAAAGTGAATTCCAAGATTACACAGTAAAACTGTCCTGAAAACGAATATTTAAACATTTATATTCATATGTATGTATGTGTGTGTATATATATATATATATATACATACACACACACACACACACACACACATATATATATATATATATATATATATATATATATATATATATATATATATGCTTGAATGGAGGTACACTACACAGGGACTAAAGCTCTGTCCCAAAAGCCATAGGTTTTTAAAATGCTCCTCTCCACTGTGGGATACGTCCCTTTGTCAGGTCACCCAGATCCTTCAAACAATCCAAGCTAATGCTATTGCTCTTGGTTGCCCAGCAGAACATGACAGACCATGCTGCTGAGGACACCACACTTTGGTGACAGCATATGAAGAACAGACCTGGAAACCTCTAACACTGGAAGGTGCTGCGCAGGTTACTCAGGGAGACAAGCCAACACCTTGCGTAGCTGTGAGCCATCAAGCCACAGATGACCACCCTGGCAAGATATATGTCCATTACTGCAACAGGGGCATTAATATTAATTACAGAGGTAACCACTCACTGTTCAGACTTTGAGCTTACTCCACAGGAGAGACTCAGGCCCAGTACTGCAAACTGGGCTAAGAACCTACAGCTGAGAGGTCCTAGGAGAGAAGCAGTACTGCCATCTTGCTCATCTGCCCTGTAAACAGCCATCTTTACACAAACAGGTGAGGGCAGCTCTCAGGCCTCTTAAAATCTCATCACTGCCCATTCAGCGGAGAGCAGTTAACGAGAGCCATGGATGGCCAAGGTGCAGAGCAAGTGACATCTGCATCATCGTCCCATCACCTTCAGGGCTTGGAACAAGTCTCAGAAGCCAGGGACAGGGGACAGTACTGGAAAACTGACTTCTGGGCATGATAGTCTCAAAGCACCTCTGGTTATCTGTACACAACCAAGCCAGTCAACCTTCCAGCAGGGATGGAAGGGGTGTTGAGGTTTGGTCTGTTATGTGTTGCAATGCTAAATACTGGCCCCCAAGGTCTGGTTGCCTCAGGAAGAGAAGATCTTCAATGTGCACCAAGTCTATGGAACCTTGCCCCCAAGTTATCCCTGATTGGTCAATAAAAATGCCTACAGTCTATAGGAGGTAGGGCTTGGGGTCTGAGGAATAGACCATGAGGAGAGATCAGAGAAAAGAGGAAGACACCATGGGGTAAGGGGTAGTAAAAACTGGCCAAAGGGGTGTCCAGGGGAGTAAGAGTGGCTGGCCCAGGTAGAACATGGCAGGTCGCGTCTCTGGGTTCTTGGCAGGGAAGTAGACGAAATAGCCCCAGAGGGTTCTTGCATGTGTAAGGTTGTGTCCTTTATCTGGGAACCAAGTAATCTAAGGCATGCTGGAAACCCCCAATTAATATCATTTACCACACAAAGGGGCTCATGGACCCCACCACCTTGAGGCTGCTGGAGGAGGGGGTGGCTGTAAATGGCCCCATACCGTGCACTTGCCCAGCGCTAACTGGTCTCAGGGACTTACAAAGATAACTGACTTGAGGCTGAGAGGGGGACATGATGGGAATGGGGTCAAGGAAGAGTTGAAGGAGTAATTAAAACATCGTATGCCTTTCTCAAAGAAGAAAAACACTGTATTTTATAAACCTGTTGTCTTTTCTGCACCACTCCTTCCACCGGCACCACCGAGAGAACACCATCCCTTGCTTTCCTGTTAGTGTTTACACTGCAGACACCAACAATCATCAGCCTGTAAGTGTTTACAGCCAGGGCACTGGATAGTTACAGCTGTTACATCACAGGGCAGGCAGTTAAATTAAATTCTGAAGAAATGGACCAGTGGTTAAGCTGTCTTTCAGAGGACTAGTGGTCCATTGCCAGCATCTCCATGGTGGCTCACAACTGCCTTTAAGCCCAGCCACAGGACTCTTACATCCTTTCCTAGCCTCCATGATGCACCCGGTGCAGACATACATGCGTGTAAGTACTCACATGCATGCATAAGAAAGAAAACCTTTTAAAAGTAATTCTGGGCTTTTTATATTGTCTTGGAGATAACGTTCCATGTAGCCTGGAACTCATGTAGCTAAAGATGACCTTGAACTCCAGATCCTCCAGTCTCCACCCAGGTGCTAATTACAAGCTTGCAGGATTGACTGGCAGGATTAAATACTGACACACACTACAAAGTACTCCAGGAGACTTGTTCAGACTGGCCTTAAACTCAGAGCCAATCTCCCGCCTCAGCTGAGTAGTACTGAGATCTCAGCTGTGAGACACCACTTTGAAACAGCGAAAAAACTTTCCTTCTGTGAAAACAGATTCAGATCATCTGTCATGTAAATCTGAGTAAATCACTCACGGCCAAGGAGTGCTGAGGCAGCGGCATTTCCCATCAGTGTGAAAAGCTGAACACTGCAAGTAGCTCAGGCTGGCCTTGAACTCCCGACTTTCCTTTCTACCTCTGGAGGGCTAAGATTACAGAGACATCATGCCTGACTCTGAGTCAAGGTTTTACTAAGTAACCCTAGGCTGGCCTTGAACTGTCAAGATTCTAACCTGGGCCTCCCAATTAGCTGGGACGATAGGCCCTGTGGCCACACCTGCTTGCCTCTGCAGTTAGTCTGTGTCTCAGGGATGATGGCTCAGGGGCCCCTGATCTCATTACTCTTGCAGAGTGACCAGTTCTGACCTGTGAAGAGCCTGTTTGCCCTCCATCTGGGTGCTACCTGGCCCTTTACTGCCCTGAACAGCTTTCCAACTCCAAAGTGGAGCTTGGGTCCTTGAGACCCCAAGGTTGCCCAGTGCTGGGGAGCTGCTGGTGGCCCAGCTTTAGGCTCAAGTTCTTTTGCAGTTCCGCTGCCACCCGGGGGGCTGCCGCCTGGATAGCATCCTGGATGTTGTGTAGGTCCCACTGGGTTCTCAGGAGGGCATCATCCAGGCTGAAGAAGCCATCCCGAGTCCGCCGGACTTGCGTGCAGACAGCACTGGTCTTCAGCTCCAGGCCGATTTCATGCACCAGCTTCCTCAGCTGCTGCTGCGTCTCGTGCATACACTGCACCTCTGTGGGTCACAGACACACAGACATGACCGTCAGGAACAGCTGCAGGGACCAAGCTGACATGGGCTCATGTCCCTTGGACCCCTCCCCACAAGGAGCCCCCATTATGAGATGCTTTTGAGCTTTGCTGTAGGGCTGAGAGCATGGCAGTGGTGCTGACTGCAGGCCTCCTGCACCTGCTGGGGCAGACCCCAGCTCTGGATCCCCTGCTTGAGCTGTAAAAAGGCTGGGCTTCTGGCAGCACCATTCACACACTTGAGTCTACTCAGCAGCAGGAGTGAGGTCAAAGACAGCACTGTCATGTGGGGCTCTCCACCAAGGTCTTTGGTCAGAGCCCAGGGAAGAACCCACGGAAACAGGGAAGAGGCTGGGGCAGAGCTGGGTGAGACTCAGGAAGTGACAGTCATGCCTGAGGGGCCTAGAACAAGGTGGAACTGCTCAGGAACTGAGCTGCCAGAGACCCAGCTTCTGTTTCTTTTATTTCCTTTTTTTCTTTTCTTTTTTTTTGTTTTGTTTTGTTTTTTTTTTTTCAAGACAGGGTTTCTTTGTGTAACCCTGGCTGTCCTGGAACTCACTCTGTAGACCAGGCTGGCCTCAAACTCAGAAATCTGCCTGCCTCTGCCTCCCAAGTGCTGGGATTAAAGGCCAGCCTCTGTTTCTTAAGGGCTGGTTTCACATGCTTTGGGAATAGACAGGAGACAGAGCAGAGCCGTTGTGCTGCTCCTGGTGGAAAGAAGCCACTCGGGGCTGGGCATGCTGTACGTGACTCCATCACATCACTCCAGCATCCTGGGTGACTTACCCAAAAGAAACTCGGGAGGTGCAAAATGCAGGCAGCGGATGCCAGAGATGAGCATGGGGGACTTGTTCATGGGCCTGATCACACCTTGCACAGCCATCTCATAGGCCTCCTGGGACTTCAGGTCCAGGTTGGAGTACCTGGGATTTGGGAGAATGGGAGGCTGGTGTGGGGCACCTGCTCCACCATAAAAGGGGGTATCTTAATTGTTCTCCATTCCTGCCTCCCACCCCTTCAGAGCAGCCTCCCTCTCAGCCCCCAAAGGCATCCTAGATCAATCCCTGGCTCCATCTGTCACAGGCTGAGCAATCCTGACCACGCCCTGTGCACTGCGCTGCACCCTCAGGCACCTTACCTAAGAGATGCAACTGATTCCAGGGCCACCCACACAGATGCCCCAGCTCCCTTCTTTTCCTGCGCTCCCTCCCTCCTCTAGGCTCTTCCTCTACTCTGCTGCTGCTTTCCCGCTGTCAGCAGGCTTGGAGCAGGGAACACCGGGCACTGTCCTCACAGCTGGTCTCCTTCACTGCCTGGCTTTCCTCACAGGGTCCCCAGTGAGACCACAGTGCTGCTTCAGAACTAACCTCAGTGCCCACTGCCCTGGCCAGCCTTACTTGCTTCCCTTTGCGCCTGTCCCAGCCCTTCCTACCTCAAGCTCTGATCCTTGGCTTCTAAGCACAACTGGCCATTTCAGTCCTGGCACACCCACCGCGGGTGCAGGCAGAGGGCCTGTCTCCTGCTAATCCTCTGAGCTCTGTCAACTGAGCCACTTCCTACAATCCCAGCTGCTCTGCCCCTGCTCTGTCCCTGTCTCTGCCTAGAACACTGTGCTCAGGTAGAGTTAGATCTGTAAGTCTGTCCCATTTACAGATGGCTAGGTAATTTCCTGGGAGCCACAGGGCTGATGCCTGGGAGTCAGGAGTCCTGAGCATCCCAGCAGAGGCCTCTCAGGCAAGCTCTCAGATCCTAGGGGATTCCATCACCCACACCCACCCCTAGTCCTATACCTTGGGAGTATGGACCTCCCCTCTAAAGCCCCAGCAGGGCAGAGGAGCCCTTGGATCTACTTACATCACCAGAGCTTTTTGGTGGGAGCCTTGGATCACAGCCAGGATCCGGTCCAGCCGCTCTCTGGTCACATGGTCTGGAAAAGGCGTGGGGTAAGGAGAGTGTAAGTCTACAGGTGGCCAGGGGCAGATCACAGTAACCAGCCAAGCACCTTTTACCCAAAACAAGCCCATCTTGGAAATGGCCAGAGCATCCAGTATGGGGTTTTTATAGGAGGCTGAGTCTACACACAGTCCTTTAGAAACGGCTGATGTTGGGTAAGTAGTGCATGCCTGGAGCCCGAGCACCTAAGAGCCGAGAGTGACAGGAGAATGAATTGGAGGACAGCCTGGGCTACATTCCAAAATTTAACAATAAAAATAAGTAATCAGCATAATAAGACATATTTTATTAATAAATAAGTATTATTAACAAATACATAAAAAGTTGTCAATTGTAGTGTGTACACCTTTAATCCTAGCACTCAGGAGCACAGCAGATCTCTGTGAGTCAGAGGCCAGCCTGGACTACAGAGTTTTAGGTCAGCCAGAGCTACAAAGTTAAGACTGTCTCAAAAGGTAAAAAGAAAAAAGAAAACTTGATGAAGGAGCTGAAGAGATCCCAGTGGCTGAGACCACTGGCTGCTCTTACAGAGGATCTGGATTGTCCCCAGAACCCACATGATGGCTCACAACCATGGGCACCTCCAGTTCCAGGGGATCCAACACTTCTGACCAGTCTCCTGCGCAAACACGGTACACACATACCCAGGAATACACAAACACGGGTTATTTTTAAGTTGAAGAAAACTGGACTCTTCCATTGGCTAGATTTACACTATCTGAAGAGCTCCCTCCACCTCGCTAGTGACTGTAGGAGGCAGCACCTGGCCAAATGCAGAAGCAGGCACCCATGGGAGGAGCAACTCTGCCGCCAGGCCCCATTGAGGGACTGAGCACTTAAGCCTGGACTTTCACAAACTACCAGGAAGCTGAGGCGTTGAGGCATGGGGGCACACACACTAACTTCTAAGCAATGCTAGGATTTGGGAACAGCATAGGGCTGAGGCCTAGTTGGTTGCTGTCTCCAGCCTTCTGACTGCACTGAACCCACCATGCTACCTGGAATCCACCTGCCACTGTCTCTCTGACAGGAAAGCCCTCCCAGCTTTATCCCCTTCCCAGGAAGCTCCCCCAACCCCAATTCTCCTGGCTTCTTCTCTTGATCACTTTGCATTTGGGTCCTTCCCACCATCTGGTATACTTTGACTTTTACTCTACTCTTTAGTTATGTAACAGATATATGAAGGGTTGGAGCATTTTTAATGGTAGCGCAAGCACAAGGACCTGAGTTTAGTTCTCAGTACATAGTAAACAACAACAAAAATGTTCACGCTCTCCTTTAAGAAGTTGTTATGGGCTGGCGAGATGGCTCAGTGGTTAAGAGCGCCGACTGCTCTTCTGAAGGTCCAGAGTTCAAATCCCAGCAACCACATGGTGGCTCACAACCATCTGTAACAAAATCTGATGCCCTCTTCTGGAGTGTCTGAAGACAACTACAGTGTACTTACATATAATAAATAAATAAATCTTAAAAAAAAAAAAAAAAAAAGAAGTTGTTATACCCAGCTGTGATGGCGCACACCTTTAATCCTAGCACTCAGGAAGCAGAGGCAGGTTGATCTCTAGTTTGAGGCCAACCTGGTCTTCAAGAGTGAGTTCCAGGGGCTGGCGAGATGACTCAGTGGGTAAGAGCACTGACTGCTCTTCCGAAGGTCCTGAGTTCAAATTCCAGCAACCACATGGTGGCTCACAACCATCCGTAATGAGATCTGATGCTCTCTTCTGGTGCATCTGAAGACAGGTACAGTGTACTTACAGATAATAAATAAATAAATCTTTAAAAAAAAAAAAAAGAGTGAGTTCCAGAATAGTCAGAGCTAGACAGAGAAACCTTATCTTAAAAAAACAAGAAATGCTGTTATTTATTATTATTAATTTATTATGATTTTATTTTTCTGAGACAAAGTCTCACTATGTAATCCTGGCTGTCCTATAACTCAATATATAGACCAGACTTGCCTGGAACTCAGAGATCATCTTGCCTCTACCTTCTGAGTGCTGAGATTAAAGGCATGTGCCATCATACCCAGCTTACACCTACACTGATAAGCCTGGACAGATCCTTGGCCACAAGCTGAACCTCCCGGTCCATCTCTCCTGAGATAATGAAAAGACAGATCTTAAGTAAGTATGCATAACTGGTTTCCATTCTGACTGCAGCTAACGTAAGACTGAGGTGTGGCAAGCGCCCCAGGGTGGGGACATTTGAACTGGAAAGGAAGCAGGGCCAGGGTATTCTGGGAGACATGTGGTGAGGGCAAATCTCCAACCTGAGCTTAGTGTGCCGAAACCCAACAGGTACCACTGTGAGGTGGTCAGGAAAGCTCAGGAAGAGAATCACAGAGACAGGAAATAAAGGGAGGCTGAGGCAGCTACCTCTCCTG
Source organism: Mus caroli (assembly GCF_978045245.1). NCBI lineage: Eukaryota > Metazoa > Chordata > Mammalia > Rodentia > Muridae > Mus > Mus caroli. Next base: position 151,168,221 of record NW_028227257.1, on the reverse strand, counting down.
CCCCACCCTGGTTCTCACCATACGTTGTCTTCTCTATCAGCCGCCCATCTTCACAGAAGTTGTCTGTAGCTTTGCCCAGGAGGCCACGCACTGTGTAATCCTGTGGGGACAAGGCAGGGGGGGTCCCCATTCTAAGCTCTGATGCTGAGGAAGTGGCAGTCTGGTGCTGGGTGGGGCCTCCTAGAGCTCCATACAGCATGCCTGCTGCTCCCCTGCCCTGAGGGAGGATGTGCACTCCACTCTGGAGCTCAGGGCAGCCCTGTGCTGTTCCCTGTGACCCAGGCATGGCACCAGCACCAGTCTCCACCCACTTGGCCAAAACAAACAGTGTCACCCCACACATGTCCTGGGGCTGTTTCAGTGCCCAAGTTAAGGGCATTTCTGGATGCCTTCATGAACCCCCCTTTCTCCAACTCTGTACAGACAACCAGCCCTTCCCTGGGGTGATGATAGCAAGGAGGAGAGAGATAGCAGTGGCAGTGACGTTGATTTGGCCTGGACTGTGTACCAGGGGCTGAGCCAAGGCTTCATATGAAGTCACTTTAACCCTATTTCTTCATTCCCATTGAAGACTAGAGGAAACTGAGGCACAAAGATAAGATGTTCATGGACTTGCCAAGGACATGTGAGCTGTGGCTGGCAGAATGGTATAATGTGCAAGTGTCTCACCACAGCCCTGACTAGGATTGCAAACTGGAACCTTTTGGTCCTGAATTCTGTGCTGTTTAGCACTGAAGACACAGCTACCTAAAGTGTCCCCTCAGCAGACTTCACAAGACCACAGCCTAAGGCCCCACCTGGTCCTGGAGGAGTCCTGGAGACTAGACAGTGACACACATCTGTCTTGCTGTGAGAACAGAACACTGCTTGGCTTGGACTGTGGTGTGGGACAGATCCAAGCTCAAATTTCAGCTCCTAAGGCTTTAAAGAATGTGTGACCCTGGCTAGGCATGTTCTTTCTTCCTAAGCCTCACTGTACTCAACAGTAAAATGGGAGCGTGGCTAAGTGGGACAGGGCTTTCCTAAGGGGACCCACACACAGCTCTTCGTGGTGGTCAGAAGAGAAGAGTGTGAGGGGCAATGCTGGATCTCTAGTCTTTCCTAGCTACAGCAAGCCAAACATGCTTGCTAGTGGCCTCGACCTTCCCTATCCATGACTTCTGGGAAAGGATCACTGGGTAAGTAGGCTGCACCGTATCTTTAACCCACCATACCTTGGTGAGATGAGCATCATACATGTCAGTGAGGAGGCTGCGTCCATGTCCCACGGCGAGCACTGAAAGGAAACCAGACCCTCTCTCACCTAGTCCCTTTCCCTGGGAACAACCCTTGCCATTCATTCCCTGCCATCAAACACTTCCTCTCCTTGCAGCCAGTATCTGGGGAGGGAGCTGCTGTCAACACTGGTCTCCAGGGCTGGTCTAAGGGTGGCATCTGGCTCACGGTGGGAAATGAGCCTAAGTACCCGAGGAAGCTCCCAGAGGGTACTGAAACACCCCCAAAGCAAGAGACCATTGTCCCAGCTCCACCAAATTGAAACTACATTTAAGGCTGGGAGGGAGTCACACACCGATAATCCCAGCACTTGGGAGGCTGAAGCTGGAGAACCCTGAGTTCCAGGCCAGCCTTGGAAGTAGTCAGAGTCTGTCTCATATAAACACATACATTTAAAAAATAAAATAAAGCTGGGCGGTGGTGGCGCACACCTTTAATCCCAGTACTTGGAAGTCAGAGGCAGGTGGGTCTCTGAGTTGGAGGCCAGCCTGGTCTATGGATCAAATTCCAGGACAGCCAGAACTACACAGAGAAACCCTGTCTCGAAAAACAAAAACAAGACAAAACAATTCAAGACAAGTGCCACGTGCTTACACTTGTCCCCAGCACTCAGGTGGAGGAGGGCCAAGATCTCAAGGTCATTTAGACCCAACTGGAGCCAGCCTCAGCAAACTGAGACAAAAAAAAAATTCTTCTCAGAAACAAAAACAAGAACCTAGGTTTTCTGACTCTTAACTTTAAACATTTTTAGCCCTCAAACTCTCAATGAGTTATATAGAGAAAGATGCTCAGGCCTGTGTATATCACAGACTGGGAGAGGCAACAAACAGAAAGCTAATGGTACAAAGGAAGGAGCCATAACAGGGCCTTTGGGGCCACTTCCTGCCTATTCCCTGATCTGTTTATCCCTCTGTCTAAAGAAATGAATGGCTTTCCATTCACTGTTAGAGAGGGAAACAGGGAGGGGGCATGAGATCATGTCTGACTGCCCACACCTCAGGAAGAAAGACAAGGGAACCAAGACTGTGGAGGCTGGACAATGGGCTACCATATGACCCGGAGGCCACAGAAGGCTTGTGACTTGGGGCTTTGTATCCAGCTCTGGCAATATGCAAACCGCAGCCAGAGGAGATAGAGCCATGTGCCTGCTGCACCCTAACTCGATGGTAGCTCCTCTGGGGACCATGGATATTTACTGGCCAGGCCTTAGCTCCAGTCTTACTCTCTTCACTGGTAACATTACATAGCATCTGTCATGGGTATGATGAACAAATGTCCATACATGTCCTTGAACCACGTGTCATGCAGGAAGGAATCCCTTGACAGAGGTGGGACCTGCCCAGCTGAAGAGACAAGAGATTCACCGGAGAGAAAAGTAAAAGAGTGAGGTCAGATAAGCTGTGGGCCGGGCCCTGGATCACCTACTGATCCTTCTCCAAGCTCACGCACCACATCCCCAGACTTACCAAGCACACCAGAAGCCTGGGCATCCAAGCGATGTCCCACACCCATCTTCAGGTTTGTGAATGCTGGACCACGTACTGGAAAGAAAAAGCCAGTTCATTTCTTCAACTAATGAGCCTTGAGGGTAGCTTTGGGACGAGGCCCTCATTCCAAGAACAGAAGGGCCTCATGGGGATCAAATTATGCTAGGCTGTATTTCCAGGCTTCTCTTCCAGGAAGCTGGAACCACTATTTCCCTAGTTCCCTGGGCCCAGAGAGAGGGCAATGCAAGACTCTTCTCCCTCTGCCTATCACTATTCGCCCCATCCGAGGCTTTGAGATCAGGCATCACACTGGCGATCAAGATTCTGGGGTTCTCTACACAGCATGTGCTGATAGAAAACCTGGCCATTCTCCTCCTGAATCAGTGAGCTCCCTAAGGTGGGACCTAGGTCTGTCTGTCTACAATACTGACCTATGGCCCCAGACTCAGTGTCTTGACCACTAAAAGACTGACTACAGCTTAATGTGCCCCAGCACTTGGGAGGCAGAAGCAAAAGGATCAGAATCCAGACTTCAAGGTCATACTTAACTATATAGTGAGTTCAAAACCAGCCTGGACTACAGGAGGCTGTGTCTCAAAACACAAAAACAAGAGCTGGCGAGGTGGCTCAGTGGGTAAAGGCTGCCAAGCCTGATGACCTCAGTTTTGATCCTGGGACCCATGGTGGCCTGAGAGAAGTGACTCTCAAAAGATGCCCTCCGACTTCCACAGCCATGCCTTGGTGTGCACACATATATACAAATAATATGTTTGTTTGTTTGTTTGTTTTGTTTTGTTTTTTTAAATAAGGGACCTACCTCACAGAACTGTGGTGAGGAGAAAGATAACATGATGTCTGATACAGAACAGGTATTAATTAATAACATAGGTCTACCAGAAGTTCTCAGTTTCCCTAGAGAGTCCTAGAATAGTTAAGAGTCAGCAAAGTATAGTTTACAAGTCAAATCATCAAGTCTACTTTGTTTTGAGACTGGGTCTCACTGTGTTGCCCAGGTTGGCCAGGGACTCCTAAATTTAAATGATCCTTTCAGTCTCCCCTATAAGACAAAGGCTGTTGGACACTGGTGTTTATAACTGCTCTCAAAATAGCTGTTTTGTAATCCAGCCATTTTTTTTTTTCCAGACAGGGTTTCTCTATGTAGCCCTGGCTGTCCTGGAACTCACTTCGTAGACCAGACTGGCCTCAAACTCAGAAAACCTGCCTGCCTCTGCCTCCCAAGAGCTGAGATTAAAAGTGTGCGCCAGGACCACTAGGCTGCACTCCAGTCTTGACTGAAATACAAGAAGGTTCTCTCCTTTCCTATGGTCTAAAGATGCTTTGCATTACAATAGCAGAGAGGAGCAGAGAGAGGTAAACCACAAGGCTGTAGGCAGAAGCTGTTTAAAATCTTCCCTCGCTAGAGAAGTTTGCCAAACCCTGGGCTAGAAATCTAACTCGGGCCAGGGATTTCCTCTAACATCACGGCCAGGGTGCTGCCTGACTCTGCCTTACCAAGTCTGTGGGTGGTGAGGGAGGGTACACTGGTGGCTCTGAGAGTCAACTTCTTCTCTTCACTGCCTTCCACAGGGCCTAGCAAGAAGCAAACACGCTGTTCAGGAGCAGGAGGCTGCTGGGCATTGAGACCTACGCACAAAAGAACACACTGTCAGTACTTTTCCAACCCGCAAGAGAAGGGGTAGAGAGATGGTAGCATAGAAGATGGATTTGTGTATTGTAGAAAACATACTATGACTCCTTCAGAAGCCAGGTATGGTGGCACGCATCATTAATTCCAGCACTGGGGAGGCAAGAGGCAGGCCTATCTCTGAATTCAAGGCCTGACTGATCTACAGAATTATTTCCAGGGCAGCCAGGGTTATACAGAGAAACCATTCTCAAAAAAATGAAGAACAAACAAAACAAAAATCCTAGGTTGGAAGTGTAGCTCAATTCATGAAGTGTTTGTACAATACGCAAGATGCCCCGGGTTCCATCCCCAGCACCCTAATGGGAGGTGGTGCTACACAGATGTAGTCTAAGACCTTGGGTAATGAAGGCAGGACAGTCAAAAGTTCAAGGTTATCTTCATCTTACATAGAAAATTTGAGGCTACATGACAGTTTTTTTAAAAATGAAAGAAAGGAAAAAAAGAGAAAGAAAAAAAAATTGGTGTTTGAGGGTCGGGGTGGTGGTCACGCTTGTGATCCCGGCATCTGGCAGGTGGAGACAGGAGATTCATAATTCTCAGTGCCTCACTGATTTCAAGGTCGGATTAATTAGAAAAGACCCTGTCTCAAAAGGCAAAAAAAAAAAAAAAAAAAAGAAAGAAAAGTTCAAATTCTAACTCTGTAACAGAAACCGCGAAAAAACCCCAACACTATAGAATGAATTTCTCTAACGGAAAATAGCGGAGAGTGGGTAGTAACGAAATGTGTACAAGAGAAAACAAAACAAAACAAGAAACTGCTACAACCAGGCAAACGAACCACGTGACCTCACTCCACGTCAGAAAGAACTAATGCAGAACCGTGGGTTCGCGTCGGAGTTCTCACCTTTAAGCAGTTGCAACTCCACGGTCTCACGCAAGTGCAGCCATTTCAGCCCCGGAGGTTTATAGACAGCGAAGAGCCCCTGCAGCCGAGATAGGCCAGAAGAACCCATGGCTGGAACTCAGCGGTACAACATCATCCAGAAGCGGGGATGCGGGCGGAAGTGCTGCGTGGTCCTTTCCCAAATGTGGTCCCTACTGTAGGTAGCCGCCTTGTTTCCTTGGCAGGAAGAGGTTCTTATCTTATTGTCCTCCGGGGGGAAAATATGAGATGGAGAAGGAAATAGGGCCGGATATCGAGCAACCGCGTTCTCGGTTCTGTTATTTTTGGAATCCCTTTCAGGAGTTTTGTTTGTTTGTTTGTTTCTCATATATCCCAGGCTGCCCTCAAACTTGCTAAGTTGCCGAGAATTCATGACTTTCCTGTCTCCACTTTTCCAAGTGCTGGAGTGACGAGTAATTCACACCGGGCTTGGTTTTTGAGATAAGGTCTCTAGTACTGTCTTCGTACTTAAGAAATAGCCAAGAAGGATCTCGAACTGATCCTACGGCCTCCAGGTTTCAAATGCTGGGTTGTCAGGCCAACGTTATAAATAACGCCTGGCTCACAGCAGTTGTTTTATTTCAGTGGCAAACAGATCTTGTGGCTTTCCTTCTCATGCTCCTGTCCATATTACAGCATTTCCGATCAAAAAGCCACAGTGAGTGCAGTGCCCCAGGAGTCTTTTGACTTCTCGGGCCTCCATAGCACCTGCGGAGCCCCGCCTATTCACGCGGACGTCCGCTGCCATGGCGACCCTGCTGCTGCTTCGCTCCCTGCGCCTCCACCGCAGTCTTCGGCCCCGTACTCGGCCAGCTGTAGGTGAGCAGCTCTGACCCCGGTGTCCGCGGCGACCGGAGAGACCGGACTCCTCTCACCTTTACCTCTTTTCTGCCCGCAGATGTACCCCTCAGGGCCGGGAGCCATGGCGCCCACCTGCTGTACCCGGACCACATCCCAACCACCCCGCTGCAAAAGATGCTGCTGGCTGCGGGCGCGGCGGGAATGGCGCTCTACAACCCCTATCGCCACGGTAAGACGGTTCACTCTTCGGTCTCGAAAGCTGGGACCGGTGAAGACTTGGTTTGTGGGCATCCAAACCTGGCTGCGCCTATCTCATATTTCCCAGGAACGTTTATGATAACCAGGTGCCTGGCTCTAGCTAGAACTGTTTTGGGTCTTCTGGGCACAGGGAGGAGAGGAAGAAAGAAACATGAAATCTACAGATTTGCCTTTTTTGTAATTCTTGGAAGAGTCTGTCACCCTAGCATATTAATCTGGGCTGAATGAGTTACAGGTACACACCACATTACAGCATTCTCACTGGGTAGTAAGTAAACTTGGTAAGGGCTATGATCTTCAGGATTTTCTTTGCTGAAACAGTTCAAGATCAGCTTCTTTTTTGCTTGTTTGGCTTTGGTTTTTGTCTTTTTCAAGACAGGGTTTCTCTGTGTAGCCCTGGCTGTCTTGAAACTCATTCTGTAAACCAGGCTGACCTCGAACTCAGAAATCAAGGCCTGTGGAAACACGACACTCTGTCTCGATAATGGTCTATGAAAGTGGTTCCTACTGTTGATGAAAGCCACCATATTCCTATAGGTTTGTAATGGTAAGAATAGTAGCTAGCGCCGGGCGTGGTGGCACAGCACACCTTTAATCCTAGCACTTGGGAGGCAAAGGCAGGTGAATTTCTGAGTTCGAGGACAGCCTGGTCTACAAAGTGAGTTCCAGGACAGCCAGGGCTATACAGAGAAACCTAGCTGTCCTGGTGGTACAGGCCTTTAATATAGCACTTGGAAAGCAGAGGCAGAAAGATCTCTGAGTTTGAGGCCAGCCTGTACTACAAAAAGAAACTGTCTCAAAAAGAAAAAAACAAACAATCAAAAGAATCCATTCTCTGTCTTTTCCCATCTCTGTCCTTTCAGACATGGTTGCAGTTCTAGGGGAGACCACAGGATGCCACACCCTGAAATTCCTCAGAGACCAGATGAAGAAGGATCCAGAGGGTGCCCAGATTCTACAGTAGGTCCCAACTTTGCTTTGGCATTTGGCAGGGGTGTGTCTGTCCTCATCCTGTAAGGAGCCCTTCAGAGGACCATGGATGGATATATTGCCTGGGGCACTGCTCAAAGCCAGGAGCATACATATGCGTATGTGGGATGGACCCCCTGGATTATACAATATGTCATCTTAGTCCTGTGTAAACCACAAGACTCTGCATTAAGCTCCCAATGGCTAGCTGTACTTCTCCAGATGTGCTGTATCTATCCCCTCCCTGGCATCTGTGGCCCTTCTCTCTGACTAGATTGTGCCTTTGAAGGCACCAGCTCAGCCCTGGGTTGGGATCGTCTCCATAGTCCCTAATACTGCAGTGTTCCCTTCGGGCTTGTGACTACATAGATGTCCTGTGGCTACATAGGCCCACTTCAGCTTCCTTTATGTGACCCTTTCACTTGCCCTGGCTGACACACACCCAGGCTTACCTCCTACATTCTGTCTTTCAGAGAGCGTCCTAGGATCTCCCTGTCTACCCTTGACCTGAGCAAGCTTCAGAGCCTGCCTGAAGGCTCACTGGGCCGTGAGTATCTTCACTTCCTGGATGTGAATGTGAGTTTCCGGGCTCTGTGTATCCAGCAGTTACCAGTAAGGGTGGAGGGTGGCATGGGAAGAGATAGCCTAGAGCGGGAGGATGCCTAAGATGCCAACTAAGGCAGGAGTGCTTTTCAGTCTGTGACATTTTTCTATATGATGGATAAATGGTCTGGTAATGCCATTCCAAGTACTGGAGGTTACCAGCCTCCTGTTACATGCCAGCTGACAGGCTGGCACATGACCTGGCTAGATCCTGCCAGTGACCTTTCTTGTAAGTTCTGTTGTCATCTTCTTGCAAGACATGAGGACTCAGGCACAGAGCAAGCAGTGAAACAACATAACTTCACAGCTAGTCCAACCCTGGGCAGAGGGAACCAGCGTCCTGGGATCCACTGTGCTGTGGCCAGAGTAGGACTCTCCAGCACCAGGCAAGACAGATGGTGGGAGGTGGGGATTCCCAAAACTCAGCGTCACTCCGTGTGCTGCAGTGTAACAAGTCAGGTCCCTGCCCCACCCCACCCCCCTGCAGCTTGTGCTCTTATTAGAGAGGCAGTTAATAAAGTAGTTTAAAAAATTGAAATGACAATGTAGTGGTCTGAGGAGATAGCTCAGTTGGTCAAGTTCATGTAGAAAGGCCTGGGTTCAGTCCTCAGCGTGAACCTGCTGTAGAATAGAGGAAGGAGAATCAGAAGCCCAGGGCCAGCCTAACCCTCACAGAGTAGGTTTTGGCCGGCCTGGGTTACACAAGACCCTGTCCCTCCTACTTTTTGAGGTAAAATATTTCTTGAGTACTTAGAACACACAAAGCATCATGCTCAGCCGTGGGACACAGTGAACTGAAGGAGCCAGACATCTGTTACTGGGGAGCCCACAGCCTAGCAGGCGGCCATGCTGAAGGGAACAAGACAATGGGACAGAGGATGTCTCTGGATGGAGTAGGGGTAGCCACTGCTGGTTCAGTGGTCAGGAGAGACCTTTCCAAGAAGACTGGGATGTTGTTGGCTCTGTAGAGCTCTGGGGAAGAGCACTATGAGCAGAATCAACCAGCTCAAAGAAGCAGGATGGTGCAGGGCTGGGAGGACAGCTCCACAGGTTCAGTGCTTGCTGCTTAAACATGGGGGCCTGAGTTTGTAAAAGCAGACCTGGCAGTTCAAACCTGCAACCCTAGCAATGTGGAGGGAGGGGCGGCTGATTCCAGGAGGTCACTGTCCAGCTAGCTGACCTGTATCAGTGAGCCCATGGTGCAGTTAGAGATGTGTCTCAGAAGACACTCAACACCAACCTCTGGCCACCGCACACGTCATACATGTGCATACGAGCTTATATGCCACACATGTATCAAAAGAGAAAAAGAAAGTCAATCCAGTAGCTATGACCCAGTTGCTCCTACCAGCGTGGCTGCAGCAGGAAGGCTGCCTCTGAGCTCAAGATCATCCCTGGGTACGGAGGGAGCGACCACACGTACTATACTTACAAGGCAAGACCCTGTCTTTAAAAAAGCAGACGAACAGGCTGGCGCGGCAGCTCAGTGGTTAAGAGTGCCTTCTGCCCTTTCAGAGGACCTGGTTCAATCTGCAGCACCCACTTGGCAGCTCACAGCCTTCTATAACTCCAGTTCCAGGGGATCTGACATGCTCTTCTAGCCTCTGTAGGCAGCCAGCACACACTTGGTGCATAGACATATATATATATATATATATATATATATATATATATATATATATATATATGTAAGAAACAGCCATGTGTATATTAAAAGAAGAATAACAAAACAAAACATCGGAGGGCCTGGGGGCAAAGCTCAGTGGTAGGTAACAAGCACGCCTAAGGCCCTGGGCTCTGTCCCAAGCATAAGTGCATAGACAAACAAAACACACTGCAGAGGCCTGAGCAGAGGAAAGGGAAAGCTTATGCTGATCCAACAATGCCGGGGCCTTGGGAAAGAAGCTGCATTTTGTAGCAGGAACCATTAAAAATGATTGGAAAGTTTTAAAATAGTAATCCCAGGTCTCGGGAGGCAGGGGTGGGTGGATCTTTGATCTCCACAGTTCCTGGACAGCCAGGGCTAGACACAGAGACCCTCCAGGATACAGAGACCCTCTCTCAAAATGAAATGAAGAAAAGATCAGTATAATACAGTTTTCCTTCTCCACCTGTCCCCTCCCTCTCGTGCACACGTCTCCTTGAAGCTTAATGGCTCTTCAGCCAGACGCAGCCAGGCTGGAGGAGGAGGAGGAGGGTGGCCAAGGGTCACTCTAGAACAAGGAGGGTGGCCAAGGGTCACTCTAGAACAAGGAGGGTAGCCAAGGGTCACTCTAGAACAAGGAGGGTGGCCAAGGGTCACTCTAGAACAAGTTCTTAGAGTTACATTACTGCTGCTGTGAACTGGGGACTCTTGATTGGGCAGCTGTCCTGTGCCTCGTAGGCTCTTTCGCAGCATCCCCGACCTCTCTCTACCAGATGCCAGTCAACTCCCTCATCCATCCATTGGTCTGGACACTGTAAAGATCCCCTGATGAACAGTTGAGAACTACTACTCAATGCAGACAATGCCCCCAGACAGCAAGCTGCCTCTCACCCTCTCCTAGCACCATTGCCTTAGCAGGGCCGTCACCTGCCCTAGTTTCACCAGGGTGCAGGTTACTTCATCAGTGAGGAACCTGCCCCAAGTGCCACCATGGGAGGGACAACTTCTGCATTCCCCACAGCCTTTAGCCCTGTTGCTGGGGTGGGGAGGAGGTCTATTAGGGCCATCCTGGGTGCCTTACCTAGCATATTCCCTCCTATGGTGTCAGTCTGGAGATGTGGTACTTCTACTACAAGGAAATCAACCACATAATGGCAAGGTGCACCTTGAGCCCTACAGAGAATTAGGTGAAAGTTGAAGGTACAGTCACAGGAGCTAAGGCTGGCTGCTGAAAGGTGTGGTCACCCTTTGGTGAGTTGAAGGGATGTGGGTAATGCCCCACAGCCCTGCACAAATCCTCCCCCAGAAAGAGGATAGATCTTTGATCTCCAGGGCACTAATATGACTGATTGATAATGGGTATCAGGGCTGGAGAGATGGCTCAGTGGTTGAGAGCACTGACTGCTCTTCCAGAGATCCTGAGTTCAATTTCCACATGGTAGCTCATAACCATTCGTAATGGAATCTGATGCCCTCTTCTGGTGTGTCTGAAGACAGCTACAGTGTACTCATATACATAAAATGAATAAATGATTCTTTAAAAAAAAAAAAAAAGAGCCGGGCATGGTGGCGCACGCCTTTAATCCCAGCACTCAGGAAGCAGAGGCAGGCGGATTTCTGAGTTTGAGGCCAGCCTGGTCTACAGAGTGAGTTCCAGGACAGCCAGGACTATACAGAGAAACCCTGTCTTGAAAAACCAAAAAAAAAAAAAAAAAAAAAAGATAATGGGTATTGTCTTAGTCAGGGTTTCTATTCCTGCACAAACACCATGACCAAGAAGCAAGTTGGGGAGGAAAGGGTTTATTCGGCTTACACTTCCATGCTGCTGTTCATCACCAAAGGAAGTCAGGACTGGAACTCAGACAGGTCAGGGAGCAGGAGCTGATACAGAAGCCATGGTGGGATGTTCTTTACTGGCTTGCCTCCTCTGGCTTGCTCAGTCTACTCTCTTATAGAACCCAAGACTACCAGCCCAGGGATGGTCCCACCCACAAGGGGCCTTTCCCCCTTGATCACTAATTGAGAAAATGCCTTACAGTTGGATCTCATGGAGGCATTTCCTCAACTGAAGCTCCTTTCTCTGTGATAACTCCAGCTGTGTCAAGTTGACACACAAAACCAGCCAGTACAATTGACCCCTTGTCAACTTGACACACAAACACATCACTAGTAAGCCTCAACCCTTACATTCTTATTCATCCCCAAGATCTAAATAACTTTAAAAGTCCCACAGTCTTTACATATTCTTAAAATTTCAATCTCTTTAAAATATCCATCTCTTTTAAAACCCAAAGTCTTTTTTACAATTAAAAGTCTCTTAACTGTGAGCTCCACTAAAACAGTTTATTCCTTCAGGAGGGAAAATATCAGGGCACAGTCACAATCAAAGCAAAAATCAATCTCCAACCGTCCAACGTCTGGGATCCAACTCACGATCTTCTGGGCTCCTCCAAGGGCTTGGGTCACTTCTCCAGCCATGCCCTTTGTAGCACACACGTCGTCCTCTGGGCTCCAGATGCCTGTACTCCACTGCTGCTGCTGCTCTTGGTGGTCATCTCGTGGTACTGACATCTCCAAAACACTGCATGACCCCTTCAGTCCTGGGCCTTCAATTACAACTGGGGCTGCACCTTCACCAATGGCCTTCCATGGCCTCTCACAGTGCCGAGCCTGAGCTGCTGTGTGACCCCTTCATGCCTTCAAAACCAGTACCACCTGGGTGACCCTTACACATTACCAAGTCCCACTGCAGAAGGAGTACAACCTTGGCTATCTCTGGAACACAGCCTCTTTGTGCTTTCAGAAAACACTTCCCAGAAGATGTCACCTCAACGATGCTGGTCTCTTCTTAATCACCGCTAATTTCTTAGCTCCAGCTAACCAGCATCAATAGTCCCAGTAATGCAAAGTTTTTGCTTTAGTAGTTCTGGTATCTTGTTAATCACAGCTGATTCTTCAGCCCCAGCTAACCAGAACTACAAAATCTTCACAATAAAAACAGCAATGGCCCTGAAGAGAGTCTTTAATTTTCCCCCTGAAATTTCACAAACCAGGCCTCCATCTTCTGCACTGTTCTCAGCATAATCTTCCAAGCTCCTACACAACATCTGACAGAGCTCTTAACAACGAATGTATCTTCAAGCCCAAAGTTCCAAAGTCCTTCCACAGTCCTCCCCAAAACATGGTCAGGTTGTCACAGGAATACCCCACTCTGCTGGTACCAATTTGTCTTAGTCAGGGTTTCTATTCCTGCACAAACACCATGACCAAGAAGCAAGTTGGGGAGGAAAGGGTTTATTCGGCTTACACTTCCATGCTGCTGTTCATCACCAAAGGAAGTCAGGACTGGAACTCAGACAGGTCAGGGAGCAGGAGCTGATACAGAAGCCATGGTGGGATGTTCTTTACTGGCTTGCCTCCTCTGGCTTGCTCAGTCTACTCTCTTATAGAACCCAAGACTACCAGCCCAGGGATGGTCCCACCCACAAGGGGCCTTTCCCCCTTGATCACTAATTGAGAAAATGCCTTACAGTTGGATCTCATGGAGGCATTTCCTCAACTGAAGCTCCTTTCTCTGTGATAACTCCAGCTGTGTCAAGTTGACACACAAAACCAGCCAGTACAGGTATCAAGGCTGCTGGCTTTGGAGACCATCAGGTTGTCCCATCTATTTCAGCTGTAATATCTTTACCTTCCTAGCCACATTTTTCTCATCTGTTTGTAAAGTTAGCAATAATGTCTACCTCCTAGATTACTGTAAGAACAAAATATGACAGTCTATGTAAAGGACAGCATATAGAGTTGGCACATAGTAGGTCCTTGGTGAAAGCAGCCACTGTTACTGCAGTTGGCTTCCTCTTAGCACAGCAAGAAGAAATGAGGTCTTGGGGCCCAGCAAGACCTAGGTTAACACTGAGCATAGCACTGTACCAGCTGCCCCGAGGCAACAGAGACCTCAGATCCGTTGGACCAGGCCAGCTAAGCTGACCCCAGGCTGTTCAGGCACCGATGCAGACTCAGAGAAGCAGGGTGGAGTGAATGAGGATGATCAGCCTGTGTGGGGAGTGCACACACCTGTAACCCCAGCCTTAAGGAGGCTGAGGCAGAAGACCTGCTATGAGCTCAAGGTCAGCCAGGGCTGTGTGGCAAGAGACTAGAAAATGACAGAAAGGCGTTGTTCATCTGGTCCTGGACACCAGCGTCATCACTGTGAGTGAAATGGCCAGCCTGTCCCAAGGCATACAAAACAACTGGCCACACGGGGACTTTAAAGCTTCCTACTGGCTCCTTAAAAGCAAAAGGAAGCTGATAGAAATAATTTAATAACTTTTTGGATTTACTTATTTATTTTGATTTTTGGGAAAGGCTCATAGCCCAGGGCAGCCTCAGATTCTCTATGTAGCTAAAGATGACCTTGAACTCCTGATTCTTCTGTCTCTACCTTCTAACTGCGGGATTACAGCCACTGTGCCTGGTTTTATGCAGTCCTAAGGGTGTGCTAGACCTGCACTCTATCAACTAAGCTCCACCCCCAGCCTGTCACAACCATTGTTAAGTTTATAGTTCAGCAACAGTGTGTTTATCTTACAGTGTGTATGTGTGTGCCTCTGTGTGTGTGTGTGCACATGCACGTGTGAGTGAAGATTTTTAGAGATTGACATCAAGTGTTTTCCTCCACCTTACGTTTCAAGTCAGTCTCATTGAATTTAGGGCTCATCAGTCTGGCTAAAGTGTCCGGCCTGCAGGCCCTGGGGCACCTCTTTGCCTCTTGTTTCTGCCTTCCATGTGCCGGGATTACAGGCACAGGAGCAGCCACCTATTGACTGATTGATTGATTGATTGATTGATTGCATGGGTGTTGGGGATGGGCTCAGCTCTTCACGCTTGTACAGTGAGTACTTTCCTGACCAATCATCTCCTTAGCCCCTAGTATGTGCAATTTTTTTTATGCAACTAATCTCAGAACTTTCTGTCTTACAAAATAGAAAGTCCATCCCCTCCCCCCACACACACCTTTCTTTCCTCACTAAAGCTGTAGATTTCACCAGGCTGCAGCATTGTGCGAGGTGTGAGCAGGAGTGGGGGTTGGGGTGATAGCTACCTGAGGCTCCCAGTTAGCAGGTGTGGAGACAATGGCAGGATTCTCAGTTAGGGTATGTGCTCAATGGGAACATAGCTGAACATCAACTAGTGGTGGGCCAGCAAGGCCCTGGGGTATGATGGGGAGGAGTCCAAGGAGGGATTATGTTCTCCAGAAGGTCTCTCCGGACACACGAGCACCTACGCGCTTTGTGGACGATGAAGAGCTAGCCTATGTGATCCAGAGGTACCGTGAGGTGCACGACATGCTCCACACCCTGCTGGGCATGCCCACCAACATGCTCGGTGAGTGCCGGCGGCCAGACAGGAAACGGCAGGGCACCCCCCACCCCAACCCCCACCCCAGGTCTGTCTGAAAAGGCAGAATCCCAGTTCATGCTTCTCTTTATCAGCTAGCTCCATCCTGCCTTCTGCATTGTATGTATGCCCTAGCAGCATCCCTGCCAGCCATCCTCATCCTTCCCTGCCTCCCGGCCCTTGTCTCAGCATCTAGTCACCAAGGATCCCTGCCTCTGACACCCATAGCAACTCCCTGAGGCCTGTACAGACCATTGTCAGCCTGGCCTTCGAGGTGTTCTGCATGTTGTCCCTGCATGCTATCCCAGGATGAGACTGGACCCCACCAAACCTTACAGTGCTTCTCGGGGGCCATTTCAACATCACTGGTCCCCCTCACCTGCCCACCTCCTATCCTTCCTTATCTCTAGGAGAGGTTGTGGTAAAGTGGTTTGAGGCTGTGCAGACCGGCCTACCAATGTGCGTCCTGGGAGCACTCTTCGGACCCATCCGCCTCCGTACTCAGTAAGTTTCCTGGGGTGAGAGGAGACCTCAGAAGGGCTGGGGCTCCAGGAAAGAAGGATGGCATGATACAGGTGCTTCATGCCTCTCCAGAAAACAAGGATGGGGAGAATGAGGCAGAAAGGGAAACTGAGTCAGTGAGCCCCAGGGTCTCTCCAGCCAGGCCTCAGGGACTGGATCAGCATGAACAGGGTCTCATGTTGCTACAGCTTCTGGAATTGGACAGCCCTGTATTTAAATCTGAGCTTCATTGTCTGGGGTGTGTGCTATGAGGAGTGGGAACTTCCCTCACTGAGATCTGCATAGGTCTGAGGGAGGGTTGACAGAAAACAGGGTCTGTTTGGGGACTTTATGGCTTTTCTTCTCTCTGCTGCCCTCCAGGAGCCTCCAAGTGCTGTTCTCAGAGCTGATCCCTTGGGCGATTCAGAACGGGCGCAGGGCCCCATGTGTCCTCAACATCTACTATGAGCAGCGTTGGGAGCAGCCCCTGACAGCCCTGCGGGAGGAGCTGGGCATCAGTCCTCCCCCAAAACATATCCAGGGCCTGGCCTAGCTTGAGCTGCCACACACAGAGGATTAAGCCTTCCTCTCCACACACTGCCTTCTTGGGACAAAAGAGCCTCTCAGCTGCTTTTGTTTCTTCTCTTTGAACCTTGAACTCAGAGTGTCACTTATAATTTTTATAGTCCTTGCTGCCTTGTACCTTCAGGGCCAGCCCAGGAGAGAGAGGCAGAGCAATGGGGCCCCAGGCTGCTGTGAGCCATCCGGAGAGAGCAGTATGTGTGCCTCGAACAGCCATATTGGATCATACTGATCATTGCAGTCTGAGGCTCCTCTTCTGGACAGTGACTCTGACAGGGCATTTTGTCAAGCTGTCTTCGAAAGCTTTACTACTACATCATATTACCAAGCCCTGAGCAGACTGGTGGGGAGGAGAAGGCGTCTCTGGTGTCTGAATAAAGCTCCCATCAGGCCTAGAGTCTGCTGGTTGTCCTAGACCTAGCTCCCTTTGCCTGACATATTGGTGAGGGGAATTCCGTCCCAGTTGGACTCCAGTTGATGCTGCTGTCATTGGGTCTTAAGGCAAGCAGTCTAGGAATCAAGTCCCCAACCATCAGAAAACTAACAAGTCCCTTGTGTTTGTAAGCCAGCCTTTTGACATCAGCTGAGGAACAGCAGCAGTCGCTATGGGTCAGTGGCAAAGGCGCTGCCATCAAGGCTGCAGACATGATTCCAATCCCAGCACCCACAGGATAGAAAGATAACGGTTTCTCACAAGTCGTCTGCCAACGTCTGCATGCACCATGCATGTGTCCACACACACAAACGCACAAAATGAAACTTCAGAGCTGGAACAAAACAAATAAAACGGGTTTATTAGATGATTTACAAATGTGAAAGCACATGCCACCAAACCTGAAGACCTGACTTCCATCCCCAAGACCCACAAAGTGGAAGGTGAAAAACAACATCCGCAAGTTGTCATGACCAGCACAAACATGCCATGGTGTGCATGCACTCACACCTGTGCAAAATAAAGTGTGAAAACTATCTAATGTGATGGTTTGGGGAGCTGTCTCAGCAGCTAGACACTGGAAAACAGGACCTGAGTTCAATTCCCAGCACCCATATGGTGATTTATAACCACCCTTCACTCCAGTTCTAGAACCTAATGCTGTCTCCTGATTTCAGGATCCCAGGCACTCTGGTGGTGCATATAAATACATGCCCACAAAATGTTCATCTACATAAATCTTTTAAAAACTAAAATGAACAATGAAATGTTGGGGTGACTGGAGACAAAGCTCCAGTCCCTTATTTTCCCTTAGGGAAACCTCTCCCTTCCTCCTGCCCTCTCCCTCCCTACCTCCTTCCCTTCCTCCTGCCCTCTCCCTCCCTACCTCCTTCCCTTCCTCCCTATTTCTCCGTCTCCCCCCCCCATCTGTCTGTCTCTCCCCCTCCTTCACCCCCCCCCATAAGAGGCTTAGTAAGCCTCTTACTACAGGGAGGCTCACAACCATCTATAATGGGATCTGATATCCTCTTCTGGTTTGCCTGAAGACAGGGGTGGTGTTTTCATATACATTAATAAGTCTGTTTTGTTTTGTTTTTTAAAACAGACAGGGAGGAAGGGAAGGGGAAGGGAAGGGAAGGGAGGAAACGGGCTTAGTGCTTAAGAGTACTTGTTGCTCTTGCAAAGGTCTCTGGTTCCCAGCATTCACCTGGTGGCTCAGCCATTCATAGCTCCAGTTCCAGGAAATCCAATATCCTCTTACAACCCGGTGCTTTCTCCTGACATCCACAGGCACCAAAATGCAAGCAAAACATTCATCCATATAAAGTGAAATACATCTAATTGCTTCTGAAACTTTTGACTATTATCAATCAAGTCTAGTATCTGTTCTTGTCAGTTTAATATCCAATATGTCCTCTATCCTAGGATCTTATAGTACATGGTTTTTGGAGCTAGAAGTTAGAATGGGAGCTTGTCACATCCACTCCACTCAGGACTTCTAGGACTGGTTGGTGTACCATACACACACACACACACATACACATAAGAACATTTTTTTTTTATTTTTGTTTTTTGAGATAAGGTTTCTCTGTAGTCCTGGCTGTCCTGGAATTTGCCCTGTAGACCAGGCTGGCGTTGAACTCGGAGGTCCACCTGCTTCTGCCTCCAGAGTGGGAAGCCAGGTATTCCCCACACCTGGTTCCCGGATGCTTTCGTAAGTTCCTGCTGCTTTTACCCCCAGCTACGATGGTCTGAAACTGAGCAGTAAAAGCAACGGTTTCTCCCTTACACTTCTGCCCAGCTTCAACTTTTTGTTTGTTTGTTTGTTTGTTTCAACAAAAATTTAAAAAGCGGGGCTGGTGAGATGGCTCAGTAGGTAAGAGCACCCGACTGCTCTTCCAAAGGTCCTTAGTTCAAATCCCAGCAACCACATGGTGGCTCACAACCATCCTGAACAAGATCTGACTCCCTCTTCTGGTGTGTCTGAAGACAGCTACAGTGTACTTACATGTAATAAATAAATAAATCTTTAAAAAAAAAATTTAAAAAGCAGCTGGTCATATGTACCATTAGGAAACAGGGACAGAGAATGCCTGCGAGTGCTCAGCTAGATCTATTTATTGTTGGTGTTATTTTTGAGACAGGGTCTCACTATGTAGCCTTGGCTAGCCTAAGATTCACTATGTAGATCATTGAAATCATAGAAATCTTTCTGCCTCTGCCTCCTGAGTGCTGGGGTTAAAGGCATGCACCATCATGCCTGGATAGTTTTCTTCATTTTATCCAGCCTAGAACCCCCTGCCCAGGGAATATCGCAACCCACAGTTAAGATGGTTCCCCTCAATCTCAGCACTCGGGAGGCAGAGGCAGGCAGATTTCTGAGTTCGAGGCCAGCCTGGTCTACAAAGTGAGTTCCAGGACAGCCAGGGCTACACAGAGAAACCCTGTCTCGAAAAACAAAAAACAAACAAACAACAAAGATGGATCCCCTGACATTGTTTATGTAAGATGATTCCCCCCACAAGCATGAACTAAGGCTAACTTCCCAAGTGACCCTAGACTGTCAAATTGGCAACACCATCACAAGCAATAACGGAAACAGTGCCATTTCTGGCCTTAGAGTTGAGGCCAGCTGAGGGTCCTCTGTGGGTCAGCTCTGCATGTGTCACCTTGAATTCTTGCCAGCCCTGGAGGGATTTCTATTTAACAGGTGCAGATAGACTCTGGGCTCTGGGAAAGTGAGTTCTCAAAGCCTAGCCACTGAGGGCAGGGACTCCATCCTAGCTGCGACCGACCAGCAGGGAAAGACCCAAGGAGAAATGCCCAAGGAGAGCATTAGGCAGATGAAGGGCCAGAATGTGGGGAGGAACAGCCTAGTCCAGTCTTTACCCACCCTCTCCTCTCCGTGTCCAACCATGCCCAGCAGCTTGAAGGCAGAGTGTCTTGCTTGTCTGTGTTTGGTTTCTAGACCTCAAGCCCAGTCCAGCATTCTGTGGGACACTGAGCCCCAGCGTTCTGTGGGATGCTGCCTTCATTTGACCACTGTGACAAGTTTATTAAGAGAACAGCAGTTGCTTCTCCCAAACACACACTTGCTCCCCTGCAGTGACCTCAACCATCTAGGGCGAGTGTTCACACTTACTGGTCACCATACTCTCCCTCTCTTTCTCTTTCATTCAACAAGCATTGCTTTACCACTCACTAATCCCAGTGCACGAGCACGTCTGTGCTCACAAGATCTTTCTACCCAGAGTTTTTATCTGATACAAAGTCTTGTCATGTCATATGACCTAGACTGGTCTGCTCCTTCTTTTCTTATTTGAATTTTTCTTTCTATATATGTATGCATGTTTTGCAGAGGCTAAAAGAGGGCTTCAGATTCCCTGCAGTTGGGGTTATAGGGGACTGTGGGCTACTGGATGAGGGTGCTGGGAAGGAAACTTAGGGAAGCAACAAATGTTTCCTACTGCTGAGTCACTCTTCAGGTTGTCTTTGAGACAAGGTTTCCCTGAAACGCTGGCTCACCTGGAACTCATTATGTAGAACATACTGATGTCCAACTCACAGAGACCTGCTTGCCTCTGGCTCTCGTGTGTGGAGACTAAAAGTATATGTGTGCCAAGGGGGCACATGCATGAGTGGGCAGGGAAGGTGTGCGTCACACTGCCCTGCTTGGCTTTTTCAATTGATTGGTTGGGTGTTTTGGTTCTGGGATCAAATGAGGGCCTTGGGCAAGCTAGGTAGGGCTCTTCTACTAAGCTGTGAGTCTAGCCCTATCCTGACACACTGTGCACTCAGGATAACATCAAACAAAGGGAGCCATAATGTCTCCTAGAGCTTGATTTATGTGCTCTCTATAGCCAGCCTATAAACTATAATAATAAACATGTCAGCGCTATTTCAAATGTGTCCATGAATTTGCACACCAGTGCTGTGAGGTGAGTCCATGAATCATAGCCATGTGATATTGCTTGTTTACTTGTTTGTTTGTGACAAAATTCGCCAATCCCGGGGCTGGTGAGATAGCTCAGTGGGTAAGAGCACCTGACTGCTCTTCCGAAGGTCTGGAGTTCAAATCCCAGCAACCACATGGTGGCTCACAACCATCCGTAATGAGATCTGACACCCTCTTCTGGTCTGTCTGAAGACAGCTACAGTGTACTTACATATAATAATAAATAAATAAATCTTTTTAAAAAAAATTCGCCAATCCCAGCACTTGGGAGGCAGAGGCAGGCAGATTTCTGAGTTCCAGGACAACCAGGGCTACACAGAGAAACCCTGTCTCGAAAAACCAAATAAATAAACAATAAAGTTATGTACCACCATGCTTGCCTGACCCCCAAATCCACTTTGGTGGGGTGTTGTTTTGTTAGTTTTTTTTTTGAGACAGGGTCTCACTACGTAGCCCTGGCTGTCTTGGAACTCACTATGTAGACCAGGCTGGCCTTGAACTCACTATGTAGACCAGGCTGGCCTCGAACTCAGAGATTCATTTGACTCTGCCTCACAAGTGCTGGGGTTAAAGGTGTGCACCACCACCACCACTGTGCTTGATCCCCTAAAACCCACTTTTAATACATAAGAAGGCACAGATTTGGAACTCTCTGCTGAGAACATGATTCTCTTGTTGTTCTGTAACACACATGTCTATGTACGCGGGGCACCTGCTAGTATAGCCCTAGAGACATCCTTTTAACTTACTATCCAGCCTCTCCGATGGATGCAATCCTGAACAGGTCCAGACCATCTTCATACCAAAATGTCATCCGTAATCCCTATAAACAGACCTTGAAGGTTGCCCCTCCCCGCCTTAAGAACTTGACTAGGCTATGTCATTGAAGGGGCTATTTAAGAACAGAGGCAGTAATAGACACATTGCAGAGTCATCCCAGAACTTTTCAGAGGCTCTCAATCCAACCGCTGTGAGTCTAGACCCTTGCCCACAGCCTGACAAAGCTCTCGGTTTACAAAGGAACCAGTGTTCGGGAGTGTTATCAGCCAGGGTTAAAGTTAGTTACACAGGCTTTAAATCCTGACCTTTGAGGAGATCCCCTGAAGCTACCCCTCCTGGCTCTTCAGTTCTTTTTGAACCTTGCAAAGGTACTGAAAACTGTAAAAGTCCTGAGGGAACAATCATACTCAGCTGTGGTGAATGACCATTCCAGAATGGTCTAGAAGCCCAATGCCCTGTGTATTCTGCCAGAATCCATAATTAACATTGTGCAGGCTCACCTCTGCCAGAATCCAGCCTTTTTTTTTTCCAGCAAGTGGTATTGAACATTTGCTAAATTCTATTTCAAGACAAGTGTATTAGTTAATGCCTGTAATGCCAGCGCTTGGGGCTGAAGTAGATTAACTACAGCAAGATCCAGGGCAAAGTTACTACCCTGTTTCAAAAAACAAACAGGACTGACAAGGTGGATCAGGAAAAGGTGCCTGTTCCCAAGACTGAGGGCCAAGCCTAATAACCTTAGTATGATCCCTGGAGCCCATGGTGTAAGAACAGAATCAACTCCCACGAGTTGTCCTCTGACCATACAGGGTCTTTGGCATATATATCTACACATACACAAATAAGCAAACAAATGTAAATAATAATAATAAGTTAAACAAATTCTACTTGGGCCTTCGCTTCTGGCTATGTATTCTCAAATGGTCTGTGGGCGGGTTTATGCTACCTGGATCCCCTGGTCCAGGAAATTGCAGAGAGGAACGACCCAAGGAGCAGATCTACACACTGCCTGACCAGGGCAACTTCAGCAGCCTGAACAAGCCAAGACTACTAGGACTACAACTCCCAGCATGCCGTGCGGCTCAGCCTACCACTCCCAGCGGGCCGGGCGGCTGCGGAGGCAGTGGCGCGCGCAGGGCTGGAGGGGCTGGGCGGTGTCGGGCGCGCTGGGGCTGGGTTGCGCTGAGGTGCACGGTCTCAGAAGCTCGCCCTCTGCGGGGACGGCACAGAAGGCGGTGCTGCCGGCTGGCACAGCCGGTGCGGATGCGGGAGGCGGGTGGGGGTGGAGCGCGGCAGAGGTACAGACCCTACAAGGACGAGGAGTGGGCCAGACGCACCGAGGCTCGGCTGTGTGTGCCTCGGGGCGGCCGATGCCCCCAGCGCACCGCACTCCGCTGCCGCAACCGGGCCGCATCCTGACGGGGCGCCGCGCCGCGCAGCCGCAGCCGGGTGAGCTAAGGCGGGGACGGCGGCTTTCTGAGCGGGGAAAATGTGCCAGGCCGAGCAGGGGGAGACGGCGGTGCCGGCTCGGACTGAGGGGCGCGCCCTCTTTCTCCCAACCCCGAGAACGCTCTGATGTCCTGGCTATCTAGAGGCAGGTCGGTCCGTGGCGTCCCTCCTGTCCTGTCTCCTCTCTCAGCGGTCTTGGACTGGCTCCTAGCTTGCTTTTTGACTGCCTCTGTCAGAGAGCTAAGGATCTTAGCGATCCTGCGGTAGTCCTCCCACCCATAGCTTTATGCTTTTCTCCAGAAGGCAGTCTCATAAGGGAGTCCCTGTGGTCCAGGCCGTGGTCCTCCGCCTAGCTTGGAGATATTCAGGCTACTTCATATCTTTGACCTTCCTCTCTTCCCAAGAAAAGCAGTCCATTAGCAGTCCTCTTGACTAAATCCATAAAGAAGAGGGAATAGAGCGTGGGCCTTAATCTCTGCCCTGGGGTTCAACACAGCCTTTCCCCTTCTCAGCCCTAGTCCTCAAAGATTCATCTGAATGTGTGGGTACTTCCAAATCCTTTTCCTGTCCGAGAATCACCTCTTTCCACCCTACCCCTGGGCTGTCACCTCTCAGGCCCCTCCTGCCTCTAAGCCATTTGCTGGCTCGCCCTCTATGGACCGGTAGAGGCACAACGCTACCTTGAGTCTGTGGACCAGAGACTGTGCAGGGTTCCCTTCCCAGGAAGCTGCCCTTTTTGGTGGTGTCATTTCCAGAGCTTCCTGGAGTCCCTAGCAGAGGAGTCAAGCCAAAGACACTTCTATCCGCGCCTGTCTCCCGGCCATCTGCTTAGGGTGCTAGAATATCGGTGAATGGATTGTCCTGTTTGGGTTAGAAAGGTTCTAAGAACAAGTCTTACTAACCCAATGCATAGAGCAAGGTGCTATGGCCTGAAGTAGGAAAGGGGCTAGCACAAGGTCACTTGACAAGGTGGTCAAAGATAGAACCAGAAGCTAGATCATCCTCTTGTTTCTTAACCCCAGAGCTGTAGATCTTGAGGCCCCTCCAACTTGGCATGGAACCAAAGCCTTGAACCTTTTTCTAAGCCACCCCTTTTGAGGTGACTAGGCAATCCCCATAGGCTGACCCTTTGGGCTCATACTGAAGTGGCTGCTGGTGCAGAAGAGGCCCCTAAAGAAGGAATTGAGTCTCCTAACCACCTTGTACCTGCAGATCACAATGCTACTTGGAGCATCTCTGGTGGGGGCGCTACTGTTCTCCAAGCTAGTGCTGAAGCTGCCCTGGACCCAGGTGGGATTCTCCCTGTTGCTCCTGTACTTGGGGTCTGGTGGATGGCGTTTCATCCGGGTCTTCATCAAGACGGTCAGGAGAGATATCTTGTGAGTACCATATCTAGCCTCCCTTGGGGTCTCAACTGTACTGGGCTTTACCAGCCATTATCCCTGCCAACACAAGACATCTGGGTCATTAAAGGAACAGTGTCTTCTCTTTGCCCTTCTCCTGGCATACCTAGAACTTTCATCTCCAAGGTCAAGGTCTCAAGGAATCTCCTAACCCCGAGACTCCTTGACCTGGGGCACAAATCAAAGCAGATCTGTTGAAGAGATGTGTCTGAGAAGGGTCTCGAGGACACTGTTCATTGCAAGGTGAAGAAGACCCCAGGGGAAAAGGACCTTTCCTTAGGTTGGCACAGCCTGAAAGAGCCCAGGGGGACACTGGATGCTAGCACAAATCCTGAGTTAGACATGTGGGAGAAATTGCTCCTAGCTGCTCTAGGCTAGGTGCTAGGCTGGTTCTGAGGATCAGAGAGGAAGAAACTCAGACTTTTAGGGGGTAGGAAAGGGACGAAGTGACTCCCTAAACTGTCTGTGCTATTGCTGCAGAGCCCCTGGTGGTCTTGCTCACTCCTGTGTTCTAGTACCCGGAACAGGGAGCCTTGCCTAGAATGGACAGCTCAGTGTTTGTCAGTCTGGGCTGACTAGGACAGGTGTCTAGTGGCCCCACGGGAGCTGTGGGAGCCTGGGGTAAAGAGAGCAAGCCTTAGGTGAGGAACTTGGGCCAGAAACCCAAGAGGTCTCCTGGAGGGAAAGGACTCTGTTTGAAAGGTGCTGTGCAGGTGGGGGAGGGGGACAGAGCACAGCCGGAGGACCCAGCACTGACAAAGTAGCAGCAGTTGGCAGTGTGGGATATGGGGGTAGGGGGGAGGTTCCACAAGCTCTGGACATTTTCCCTGTGCCCAGCATGGAGAAGGCCTAGGCGACAAGGTAGTAAATGTGACAGGTACCTGCTTCCACCTGCAGGGAGAAAGCTCATCCCTGAGTTTCTATGGCAGTTAGGGCTAAGGGAAGCTCCCGATCTCCAGATCAGGAATGGAGACTATGGGCTTGGGGCCCCACCCCAGAGGGCTTCTAGCAGAACAGCCGACTTAGAAGAATAAGAGTAGAACTCCGAGCCGGGCGTGGTGGCACACGCCTTCAGTCCCAGCACTTGGGAGGCAGAAGCAGGCAGGTCTCTGAGTTTGAAGACAACTGGGGCTACACAGAAATCCTGTCTCAGAGAACCAAAAGAGTAAAAGCTAGCTAGCTGGTTCCTGAGCCTCAGGCTGTTTGGACAGCCTGGGCTGAGGTGTCAGGAGCCTGGCTTAGCACTGACAGCTTCTTTCCTCCCACACAGTGGTGGCATGGTGCTCCTGAAGGTAAAGACCAAGGTGCGACGGTACCTTCAGGAGCGGAAGACGGTGCCCTTGCTGTTTGCCTCAGTGGTACAGCGCCACCCCGACAAGACAGCCCTGATTTTCGAGGGCACAGACACTCACTGGACCTTCCGCCAGCTGGATGAGTACTCCAGTAGTGTGGCCAACTTCCTGCAGGCCCGGGGCCTGGCCTCAGGCAATGTAGTCGCCCTCTTTATGGAAAACCGCAATGAGTTTGTAGGTCTGTGGCTAGGCATGGCCAAGCTGGGCGTGGAGGCGGCTCTCATCAACACCAACCTTAGGCGGGATGCCCTGCGCCACTGTCTTGACACCTCAAAGGCACGAGCTCTCATCTTTGGCAGCGAGATGGCCTCAGGTGAGCTGCATGTGGGAGACCCATGGGACCTTGCACAAATGACAGCTCTGTTCTATCCCCGAGGGAGGCTGTATGAGTCTCGGCACCAGAGCTTCTGGACCTGCCAGGGATGCTGCAGAGCCTTTAGGAACCACAGGTCCCCTGAGCATTGATTTCCCTAGCCACAGCACCACAGATCTCAAGAAGGTCTTGCTCTTAAGCACCCACAGAGTGGCCAGTGCTGTCTGGTCCTTGGGTAGATTGGCCTTGTCTGCTTTATCTGTACAAGGGGAGCAGAACTTAGGTCCCTTCTTTCCTCTCAGACCTGGCTTTTATTTCTTGCTGAGTCAGGGACAGAAAGTGCTGAGCGTGGTGCTTTCCGAAGCTCTGATCTTCACTAAGACTGAAGAGACAGCAGTGGTCATCTTGATTTTTGGACTGTGAGTCAGGTTCAGAGGGAAGTGAGGTGTTCATCTAGCATCACACAGACACAGCAGGCTTACGAGTTGATCTTAGGCTGGACCACAGACTTCCTGGTCTTTCTCCCTATACTGCTGTGGTCATGAGGTGGTGGGAGAGGTGTTAAGAGGCTCCAAGTGGAGAAGAAAGAATACAGCAGTGAGAGAAGCCCTTTCGGTGAGTCAGAGGGAAGCCAGAAAGACTGAAGACATAGCTCTTTCATTCATAGTACTGAAGAAGGAATTTAAAGCTAGGCAAAGCAGAACCAGCAGGCCAGGATCGTCTCATGCCCAGAGTGAATAGAGTCTCTGCCGCTCCAAGAGGCCTGAGAAAAGGTTTTCTGCGAATGGGAGCCTCTGTCCTCCTCTTGTCCTCTAATTGTCTCTGACAGAAGGCCATGCTAGAGCAGGCTAAAAAGAAAAGCTCAATGTGAGATTGCAGCATCTCTTCCATCTTTAGCATTACTTTCACCATCTGTAAAATGGGCTGATGGTAGCTAGCATGCTGGTATATACCAAAAATCCTAGCACTAGGGGGCAGGAGGATTGGATTACATTGCATTACATCGCATTATCAGGCCATATACATAGCTACTTTCCCTCCTCCTCCTCCTCTCCCTCTTCTTCTTCCTCCTCTTCTTTCCGTTCTTTTTTTTCAGCAGGGTCAGAGGTCAGGGAGATGGAGAATTGTTTTTTGGTAGCTACCTCCCAACTCTGAGCAGGAGCCTATGAGTAAGGCATCGTGAAAGTTCCTGAGAAATGCATCTCCTGACAATAGTAAATGTGTCTCACCCATTTCCCTACACCATTCAGTCTTCCCTGACTGTCAGCCATGAATGACAAAGGTCCAGGGAACATGGGCTTGCTAGACTGCCTGCTGACCTGAAGTGTCTCCTCTTCAGCTATCTGTGAGATCCATACTAGCCTGGACCCCACACTCAGCCTCTTCTGCTCTGGATCCTGGGAGCCCAGCACAGTGCCCATCAGCACAGAGCATCTGGACCCTCTTCTGGAAGATGCCCCGAAGCACCTGCCCAGTCACCCAGACAAGGGTTTTACAGGTGGGCCTTACAGTACACTGGAGAGTTCCAAAATGTTCTAGAAGACAGTGCTGGCCTCAGGGCTGCAGACCTGCCAGGTGCCTTGAACAGGTTGAGACACCTCCTCTTTTCCATCTGGAAAATGGGGCGGGGTTACTAGAAAGGTGAACTTGTCGATTTGTGGAGCAACCCATGGCCACACCTTGTATGTAGGGCTGTGTGTACCCTGCAGCTTGCCAGGTGGAGAGGAGGGTAAGTGTGAGACCCTCAGTGTAGCCTTCCAGCTTGTTGAGGGTAGGCTCTGCCAGGCCCCAGCCTTTGCCCTCTCCTCCAGGAAGCCTCCCTGGAGGCTCTTCTCTACACTGGAGCCCGACAACCCTTCTGCTGCTGCTCTTTCTACTCTTCCCTGAAGTCTCACCACCTGCTTTGTTGCCTGCTGGCTGCTGAGCCCCCATCTGAGTTCTGTTCTGGCTCTGCTACTTCCCTGCCTCTGACCTGCCCTCTGAGCCTCAGGTCCTGCTGCAATAAAGTTGGGGATAGTAGCAATCTACTTTATGGGCTTATTGTAAAGGTCAACCTGGAGGCTAGGGTATCAGCAGGAAGGGCTGGGACGTGTCATTGCCAGAATTGAGACTCTCCTTTCCCTCATTTCTTAGATGCTTCCAGAAGCTGCTTGACGGCAGGGACCATGGCTGGTTCCCCCTCTTACTCTCAACTACCCAGGGCTGGCACACAGCAGGTGCCACAGTGCCTGAGGTGGCTGCTGGCAGTGCTGTCTGGCAGGGTTCTTGACCTCCTGAGAAACACACCCCTGTGACAGGGTGTGACAGGGTACTTGGTGACAGTACCCATTTGGGTGGGCAGATGGACATTAGTGGTGTGGAGTGGCCATAGTGCCTGCTTCTTTTATTCTTTTTTCCTGCTTTTTGAGACAGGGTTTCTTTACATAGCCTTGGCTGTCCTGAAACTCACTTATGTAGACCAGGTTGGCCTTGAACTCAGATCCATGCCTCTGCTGGGATTCTCCTGAGTGCTGCAGTTTAAGGCCAGCATGCTTAGCCTTTGTTTTTTTGTTGTTGTTTTGTTTGTTTGTTTGGTTTGGTTTTTGAGACAGGGTTTCTCTGTATAGCCCTGGCTGTCCTGGAACTCTGTAGACCAGGCTGGCCTCGAACTCAGAAATCCACCTGCCTCTGCCTCCCAAGTGCTGGGATTAAAGGCGTGCCCAGTGTTTTTTTTTTTTTTTAAAGGTTCGTTTATTATATTTATATGAGTAAAGTGTAGCTGTTTTTATTGTGAGCCACCATGTGGTTGCTGGGAATTGAACTCAGGACCTTTGGAAGAGCTATCAGTGCTCTTAAACGCTGAACCATCTCTCCAGGCCTGAGATGGTACCTTTCTATGTAGTTTTCACTGTCCTTTTAGCTCAGTGTGTCTCAATCTCACAGAGATCTTCCTGTCTCTGCCTCCTAAGCACTAGATTAAAGTTATACACCACCTCATTACCCTTGTACCTAAGCCTTGAAGCAGGTATCCGCTCCTTCTATAAACCCTCCTGATACCACCCTTGCGCCTGTCAGCTGAGCCAGCTGGTGCTTAGCTGTCACCAGTCCTATGTCCCCACGATGAGGCTTGGTGTTGAAGTGTTTTGTCTTCATCTGATTGTCTCACTCAGCTGGGACCTCAGAGGGGACCAGTTCTGTATTCATCTCAGCCACTGTTCTCTCACTCAGCCTGGGGGAGGAAGGTGCTGTTGAGGTTGTCAGTAGGTCTGTATCCTGGAAGAGATAGAAATGGGCTGAAGGGCATGCACCTTCCGTCTCCCTACACGGTCCTGCGGCCGCTCTCCTAGTGACCTGCATTGCATATCTGTTTCCTTCAGATAAGCTCTTCTACATCTACACATCGGGCACCACAGGGCTACCCAAAGCTGCCATTGTGGTGCACAGCAGGTAATGGACAAGGGCCCAGGGCTGGATGTGGCCTGTATGGGACTGGGAAGCGTCCTCTTGCCACCCCCACCCCCGTCCCACTGACCTCTTTGCCCTGTCCCCTCGAAGGTATTACCGTATGGCTTCCCTGGTGTACTATGGATTCCGCATGCGGCCTGATGACATTGTCTATGACTGCCTCCCCCTCTACCACTCAGCAGGTAACCCTGGGCTTGCCCTTAGCTGCCAGCACCCTGTGCCTTCGGAAGGCCCACTTTCCTAGCCACTTACAGTAGAAACATGGGGCGGGGCCATCGACTCCACCACAGTCTTCTTGTCCACTGATGATGACATGAGGTTCCTGTGTCTCAGGGGGCATCGTGCCTGCTGTGCAGTGAGGTTGGTTTCTGCAGATGTGCAGCATCACTGCTCCGTTACAGGAGCATAAGGGAGGCGAGCTTGAGTCTTAGCCTGACCTCTGGGGCAGCGTTATGGCCGCTCCACACCACAGAGCTGGTCCATGATGGGAACCTGCCTGACACTCAGGAAAAGAAGGTAGGAAGGGACACAGTGAGGAAGCACAAGTGTCACCCTCAGGAAGACCTGTGGTGGGCGCTCAGACCTCCTAGAGGAAACATACCAGGTAGGAGAGCAGTCCTGAGTAGCAACTGTGTAGACAAGAAGCGTGTGCTTAGTCGGGTGTGGTGGCGCACGCCTTTAATCCCAGCACTTGGGAGGCAGAGGCAGGTGGATTTCTGAGTCTGAGGCCAGCCTGGTCTACAGAGTGAGTTC
The DNA here is from genome assembly GCF_978045245.1 of Mus caroli. Classification (NCBI taxonomy): domain Eukaryota; kingdom Metazoa; phylum Chordata; class Mammalia; order Rodentia; family Muridae; genus Mus; species Mus caroli. Next base: position 151,138,230 of record NW_028227257.1, on the reverse strand, counting down.
CAGGACAGCCAGGGCTACACAGAGAAACGGAAGAAAAAAAAAAAAAAAGTGTGTGCTTGATTCCACAGGTACTGGAAACATGGTAGATAGGGAAGAGGTGTGGCCAGTTAGCAGGACAGAACAGGAGGAGGAGACCAAGGGAGGGCCTGTGAAGAGACAGGGCTGGAAGCTGGTTGTGGTAGTGAACCCTTATAATCTAGCTGAGGCTAGCCTGGACTATATGAAGAGGCAGGTCTGAATGAGATTAGGCTCTGGGGTGGGGTCACTGTCTGACCTCCAGGCCCTCTGACTTAAGGAAACATCGTGGGGATTGGCCAATGCGTACTCCACGGCATGACTGTGGTGATCCGGAAGAAGTTCTCAGCCTCCCGCTTCTGGGATGATTGTATCAAGTACAACTGCACAGTGAGTGAGAAGGGACAGGCATGAGCAGCCCCATCCCCATGTCCCCCCCTTGCCACCCATACACTGGGGCATCTGAACAGCTGAGACTTCAGAATGCTCCCTCGGGCAGCGTCTTCATTGCTCGGATGAGAGGGACGGGACTGTCGGGCCACTGTGGGGAGGTGATGAAGTGGGGCACCCCTAGAGTCTGGACTGACACCACACCCACCCCAGATTGTACAGTACATTGGCGAGCTCTGCCGCTACCTCCTGAACCAGCAACCCCGTGAGGCTGAGTCTCGGCACAAGGTACGCATGGCACTGGGCAACGGTCTCCGGCAGTCCATCTGGACCGACTTCTCCAGCCGTTTCCACATCCCCCAGGTGGCTGAGTTCTATGGGGCCACTGAATGCAACTGTAGCCTGGGCAACTTTGACAGCCGGGTAAGGTCCAGATTGGGGCTAGTAGGGCTGCTATGGGGGATGGATCACAATCGGCCCTCGGCTTACAGAGGGGAAGCAGAATACCAGCATGGGAGTGGATACCAGAGTCCCTCCAGCCCCTCTGTCTTTTGGGGAGTCCATGGAGCCCTGGCCTAAATCTTGGCCTTTGCAGGTGGGGGCCTGTGGCTTCAATAGCCGAATCCTGTCCTTTGTGTACCCTATCCGTTTGGTACGTGTCAATGAGGATACCATGGAACTGATCCGGGGACCCGATGGCGTCTGCATTCCCTGTCAACCAGGTCTGCCCAGGAGGGAGTGGACATTTGTGGGGGAAGGTGTTGTCTTGGAGGATAGTCAGTGTGGGTAAACCATTCTGAGTGTGGGTTCTGCTTTACCCACTGTTCACCCCACTGTCGTCACCAACCCTTGCTCGCTTGCTCACTCGCCCGCCCGCCGTGCCATCTGCACACCTCCCTGAGAAGGCTCCATCCTGGCCTCATACATGAGCCCCTCATCTTCATGCAGAGCTGATGGCAGTGCCTGGTTCAGGGTGTGTGTGGTAAAGTGTGGGGCACTCACTGAGGAGAGCCTGGTCAGGGGTAGGGCTCAGTGGTACCAGGTTGCTCTGCTGTCTAGTCGGGCCTGTAACAGCATTAAGTCAGCATAAGATGCAGGGTGCCTTTGTGGATGGAGACAGGTAGACGAGGCCACACCTGACTGGCTTTCTCATCCCTAGGCCAGCCAGGCCAGCTGGTGGGTCGCATTATCCAGCAGGACCCTCTGCGCCGTTTCGATGGGTACCTCAACCAGGGTGCCAACAACAAGAAGATTGCTAATGATGTCTTCAAGAAGGGGGACCAAGCCTACCTCACTGGTGAGTCCCCTGCTGTTTGCTGTTTGACCTTCCAGAGGGGACAGGGAGAAATGAGAGCTTCCAGTCTCAGAGAACACATCCCCTGTGATGACTTCCTGACTCAACCTGTGTCAGGAACTAGGCTGGCCCCGTCATGACTAACTGTCCCCTCCCTAGGTGACGTCCTGGTGATGGATGAGCTGGGTTACCTGTACTTCAGAGATCGCACTGGGGACACGTTCCGCTGGAAAGGGGAGAATGTGTCTACCACTGAGGTGGAGGGCACACTCAGCCGCCTGCTTCATATGGCAGATGTGGCAGTTTATGGTGTTGAGGTGCCAGGTATGTGAGGAGAGGATGGTGAGCATGTCCGAACATTGCCTGCCACTGACTGTGTACCCTCCTGCTTCCAGGAACTGAGGGCCGAGCAGGAATGGCTGCTGTTGCAAGTCCCATCAGCAACTGTGACCTGGAGAGCTTTGCACAGACCTTGAAAAAGGAGCTGCCTCTGTATGCCCGCCCCATCTTCCTGCGCTTCTTACCTGAGCTGCACAAAACAGGTCTGTCCCTGGTTCCCTTTCCTGGCTTTCAAGGCTGGGTCTTTCTATAGTATAAACTCCCTGGCTAATCTCTTACCTTGACAAACAGCCTTGCCCGTAGGCTGAGATACGCTCTCCTGGGTAGAAATGTGCAAACATTTCAGAGAAGGCTCACCATCTCTTAGAATGGGGACTATTCTATGGCTGCCATACTATGGTTTAGACCCAGAGTAGAAAAATTACAGAGGTATGGAATGGGCTGGGTGTGGTAACACCCCGGTAATCCTGATGCTTCAGAATGGAGGAAAGAGGCCAGCCTTGAAGTTACAACACACAAGACCCTGTCTCAGCAACAACAAAGCAGCAAAAAAGAAAATGGACTTCAGATCATGGCATAATAGACAGGACAGAACTCAGTGGAAGAGCTTGTCTAACGTACATGAATTCTTAGGTTCCATTCCCAGTAGCACAGAAAAGTAGTGATAAGTAAGTGGGTAAATAAATAAATCATAAGGCATATAGGCAGATAGTATTAGACCAATAAATTAAAAGGAAAAGAGACCCCCAAACCTGGATGCTTCAACAGTAGTGTGCTGTGGGCCATCAGCAGAGGCCATCAGGACCCTTATAGGCCTATAGGATCTTATAGACCAGGATGGGAGTGGGATAGCCTAGAAATAGTAGGAAGTTATCTAAATGTAAGATTGGTCCCACAGAGATCTCCAGCTGCAGGGTGGAGAGTGGCAGAGAACTACAGATGTCTCAGGAGGAGTTGGTATCCAAGAGTGAGCTGTGGGTGGGTCTATGATCACATAGAGGCTTAGTCAGGGTTTCTGTTCCTGTACAAACATCATGACCAAGAAGCAAGTTGGGGAGGAAAGGGTTTATTCAGCTTACACTTCCACATTGCTGTTCATCAACAACAGAAGTCAGGACTGGAACTCAGGCAAGTCAGGAAGCAGGAGCTGATGCAGAGGCCATGGAGGGATGTTCTTTACTGGCTTGCTTCCCTGGCTTGCTCAGCCTGCTCTCTTATAGAACCAAGACTACCAGCCCAGAGATGGCACCACCCACAAGGGGCCCTCCCACCTTGATCACTAATTGAGAAAATGCCTTACAGCTGGATCTCATGGAGGCATTTCCCCAACTGAGCTCCTTTCTCTGTGATAACTCCAGCTTGTGTCAAGTTGACACAGAACCAGCCAGTACACATAGTAGCACAGTGACATCCTTCTATGTGTTGGTCTACTGATGGCTCTCAGGAGTTCCCTGAGTCAGGAAGGGGATGTGGAATCTCCTGTCTAGGCCCACCATACTGTCCTTAGGGTCCTTCCTGGCTCTCTCCATTGCTCAGTCTCATCCCTAGCTGCTTACCCAGGGGTCCATGTGCCTGACCCCCTCCCATGCATTGTCAGTTCCAAGCCTTCTCTGGCTGCTGAGGTCTGTCAGCTTGTGGACATCTGTACCCCATGCAACATATGAGATGGTGGGAGAGGCCTAGGCTGCAGTGTGACATAGGGAGGGACACAGGGGCCAGTCTTGCAACTGAGACTGAACTTCCTGAGGACTGGACGTGTGACTCTGTCCAGGACAAACAAGATGGCTTTTCTGCAGAGTGAACTACATGCAAGGATGTCTGAGGGTCACAGTTCTGTAGGTTAGTGATGTGGGGTTTAAATTCAACTGTAAGGTGTTAGTGGAGCTGCAGAGGCCATAGTTGCTCTCTTCTGCAGCCCCATCCAGCAAAACTTTGTGTGCTGGTAGGAGTGTTTGGCATCTCTACTGCCTACTATGGTGGCAGCTAGTACCATGGAGGGATTGGGCATTTAAGATAGAGTTGGTGTGCCTGAGGAACTGACATATGGGCAGTGCTGGTCGAGGGGGCTTGTCTGGATTGGTTTGTTTCTTTCGTATGCTTCTCAATCTTCCAAGGCCGGGCTGGGCTCAGGGATTTCTCCCCGCCACCCTCAAGGCTGGGCTGGCCTCAGAGTTCTCTCCCAGCTACCCCCAAGGCTGGGCTGGCCTCAGGGTTCTCTCCCCGCTGCCCCCAAGAGCATGGGTTGGAATGGCAGGGTCCTTGGAAGCCTAGACTCACTGGAATTCCAGAGCAGTGCTTCAGAGCAAGCTAGCAGGCCAGTCTGGTTTGGAGTTTCTGGAATTGTGGTTTCTGTTGGGAGCAATGGGTGGCATTTCAGAGGCTAGCAGATCTAGGGAGAGGGTCTGTCATTCCTGTGTTCAAATCCTGGTTACCACTTATTTCCTGTGTGACTTTGCTTTCTCCCCCCCAAAATGGCATGGTGATGTACCCCTTTAATCCCAGCACTGTAGATCTAGAGACCAGTGGATCACTAAGAGTTTGAAGGACAGCCAGGGCTATCTAGTGAAACCCTGTCCATAAAGGGGGAATGGAGAGGAAAATACATGCATCTTAGACTATGACTGAGATCTGCCTCAAGCACCTGACTGTATCCGGTCAGTACTCAAATAAAAGGGACCAGATTCTGCCTCTACTCTGCTGCCCATCAGAGATGTCGTTGGACATACACAGTGTCCCCGTGTCCTTTCTCCCCTCCCTAGCTCTCCCTTTCTCAGCCCTTGTCATCAGATTTGTAGGAGCTGCAACCCCTGCCTTGCACTTTCTGACTTTTCTTACCCACTCTCTAGGGACCTTCAAGTTCCAGAAGACAGAGTTGCGGAAGGAGGGCTTTGACCCATCTGTTGTGAAAGACCCGCTGTTCTATCTGGATGCTCGGAAGGGCTGCTACGTCGCACTGGACCAAGAGGCCTATACCCGCATCCAGGCAGGCGAGGAGAAGCTGTGATTTCCCCCTACATCCCTCTGAGGGCCAGAAGATGCTGGATTCAGAGCCCTAGCGTCCACCCGAGAGGGGTCCTGGGCAATGCCAGACCAAAGCTAGCAGGGCCCGCACCTCCGCCCTCGGTGCTGATCTCCCTCCCCCAAACTGCCAAGTGACTCACTGCCGCTTCCCCGGCCCTCCAGAGGCTTTCTGTGAAAGTCTCATCCAAGCTGTGTCTTCTGGTCCAGGCGTGGCCCCTGGGCCCCAGGGTTACTGATGGGCTCCTTTAGGATGGTATCTTGGGTCCAGCGGGCCAGAGTGTGGGAGAGGAGTCACTAAGATCCCTCCAATCAGAAGGGAGCTTACAAAGGAACCAAGGCAGAGCCTGTAGACTCAGGAAGCTAAGTGGCCAGAGACTATAGTGGCCAGCCATCCCGTGTCCACAGAGGATCTTGGTCCAGAGCTGCCAAAGTGTCACCTCACCCTGCCTGCACCTCTGGGGAAAAGAGGACAGCATGTGGCCACTGGGCCCCTGTCTCAAGAAGTCAGGATCACACACTCAGTCCTTGTTTCTCCAGGTTCCCTTGTTCTTGTCTGGGGAGGGAGGGACGAGTGTCCTGTCTGTCTCTCAGATGCAGCCTTCCTGCCTGTCTGTGAGTCTGTGTTGCTTCTCCATCTGTCCTAGCCTGAGTGTGGGCGGAACAGGCATGAGGAGAGTGTGGCTCAGGGGCCAATAAACTCTGCCTTGACTCCTCTTAGCCTGACAGCCTGGCTCCTTGCCTACCTCCTTCCCCTCTAGCCCCTTTCACTTAGCCCTTGGGATAAGCCCTTAGCCAGTCCTCTTTTCCAAAGCTCTGCCTTCCTATAACTCCTTAGGAGAGACTCCCACCGGATCTGACAGGATGTTAAACTTTGCAACTTAACCTTTAAAATAAGCATGTGGCTTTGGGCAAGTGTCTCCTGAATTATGGGGGTAATTAAGGGATTCAGAAACTACACGAAGCCATTAGGAGTGGGAGAATACTTGGCGTCTTTGAGGGAAAGCCCTCCCCTGCACAGAACTGTCCATGGGCCCATGCGCTGTTGCTCCATCTTCTGCCAAATGACCCATTGGAGCCTCCCCAGCCCTCTGAGGTTTTCCATGGAAGTTTCATGTCTAAGCTCTGTCTTCTTGGCCAGGAGGCCTCTGCACCCGGGCTGAGACTGACAGGCACCTTGAGGATGATGTATCTGATCCAGACAGACTGCCTGACCTCCTCAGGCAACCCCTGGCCAGTCAGCAGCACACTGGTCCAGAGGCCTCCAGCCTGGGAGTCCCTGGGAAGTACAGAGGGTCCTAACAGCTCAGGGTGGACTGCTCAAGGACCCTCCTCCACTGTTGGACCGTCTCCTGTATCTGTGAGGTCAATTTCTTGAGTTCTGAGATTTTTTTTTTTTTTTTTTTTTTTTTTTTTTTTTTTTTGTGGTCCTGATTGGCATTTTCCTTGGTAAGATGTTGAGAATGGCTTTGACCTCAGGCTCCTCCTCCTTCCTCCCAGGTGCTGGGATGAAAGACATCTGGCTTGAGTGGTTTTGTTGTGGTTATGTGGGCATGACTCAGGTTTCTGCAAACAAGAGACCAGAGGCCTCAGAATCCCCTGGAGCTGGAATTAAAGGAGGGGGGTTCTAGGAGCTAACCTGGGTCTCAGAGCACGTTTTTTGTTTTTTGTTTTTGGGGGGAGGGTGTTGATTGGTGTTCAAGACACAGTTTCTCTATGTAACAGCTCTGAACTGGCCTCCAGCTTACAAAGATCCACCTACCTCTGCCTCCAGAGTGCAGAGATTCAATGTGTGTACCACCACCACCCTGGCTTGAAGCAGGTTTTATAAATGGACTATTCAAGAATTGACCCAGAGTGAGGATATTATGACTAGCTCAGTGGGCAGTGTCACGCAGGGAGTGGGGAGGCTGGAATGCAAAAGGTCACGTTCTTGATGATGCCCCGCCCACGGGGTACAGAAGGCAGCAGGAAGCCAGAAATTGCTATTCCACACAAACCAGTGGAACCTGCTCTGGGCCACACCCTGTGCCAGCAGCTGACAGTCCAGAGGCGGGGGTGGCCAGACTAAGAAAGAGATCCAGGTGCCTCCAGGAAGAAAGGCTTTTGAATGGGGGTATGTCTAAGAGCCCAGAGATAGGTGTGGAGCATGGCTGGGTGTCATTTCAAATATGGCCAGCAGAGGGAGCAAGGGGCTCAGATTTGCATTCCTGGCTTACAATGCCTAGCCAAGGAAGTAGGATGAAGGGATGTGGGTTTTTTGCCTCACCATTGAGCTAGGGCGATTTCCTAAGGTTGGTCTCTGAGGACTTTTGCTTATGTTTCCAAAGATTTAGGCTCGATGAAAAAAAGAAATGTTTCAGATGTTAAGAGCTCTTTAGGATCTGAAGAGATAGTACAAGGGTAAAGCGCACTAGCTGCTATACCAGAGGAAAGCATTCCATCTGTAACTTCAGTTCCTGGGATGCTGATGCCCTCTTCTGGCTTCCACTGGCAATGCACACACACACTACACAGATAAACCGTGCAGGCAAAACACCTAGGCTCAAAATAAAAAATGAACCGGGAGATGGCTGTGCACCCTTTAATCCTAGCCTAGCACTTGGGAGGCAGAGACAGGCAGATCTCTGAGATCAAGGCCAGCCTGCTCTACAGAGTGAGTTCCAGGACAGTGAAGGTTACCCAGGAAAACCTTATCTTCAAAGAAAAAAATTAAAAATAAAATTTGTTGTTTTAAAAGATCTTGCAGGGCTGGTGAGATGGCTCAGTGGGTAAGAGCACCCGACTGCTCTTCCGAAGGTCCAGAGTTCAAATCCCAGCAACCACATGGTGGCTCACAACCATCCGTACCGAGATCTGGCGCCCTCTTCTGGAGTGTCTGAAGATAGCTACAGTGTACTTACATAATAAATAAATAAATCTTTAAAAAAAAAAAAAAAAAAGATCTTGCAGGCAGTGATGGTACATGCCTTTAATCCTAGCACTCGGGAGGCAGAGGCAGGCGGATATCTGAGTTCGAGGACAGCCTCGTCTACAGAATGAGTTCCAGGACAGCCAGGGCTACACAGAGAAATCCTGTCTCAAGAAACCAATAGATAGATAGATAGATAGATAGATAGATAGATATCTGGTGATGCATACCTTTAATCCTAGCACTCGGGTGAGATCTCTGTGATTCCTAGGCCAGCCTGGTCTACAAAAAGAGTTCTAGGTCAACCAGGGCTACATAGTGAGATTCCGCCGGGCGTGGTGGCGCACGCCTTTAATCCCAGCACTCGGGAGGCAGAGGCAGGCGGATTTCTGAGTTCGAGGCCAGCCTGGTCTTCAAAGTGAGCTCCAGGACAGCCAGGGCTACACAGAGAAACCCTGTCTCGAAAAAAAAAAAAAACAAACATAGTGAGACTCCATCTCAACAAACTGGATGGTGGGATGGTTCAGCAGGTACAAGAGCTGCTGCTAAGCTTGACAGCCTCATGGAGCTGCAGAACCTACATGGTGGAAAGAAGGAACTGACAATACGTTGTCCATCCCAAGCACACAGCAGTTCATAATGTAATCAAAACATTCCAAACAAGGCTGTTCCCACTTTTACACTGGGACTACTTCTAACCCCTCCTTGAGGGGCTGACAGCTCTTGGACCTGCATCTGATTGTCCCCAGACCGTGCGGAGCCCTCTTGAGTACACACAGCAATTGACCAATACTTGCTTATAAAGTTAACTTACATAGCTACTGCTATTGGGCAGCTCCTCCCATTAAGTACTTGACGGTTGCAGAGCATCTATGGGTTCACCTAAGAAGATAGAAAAAGCTGCCTGCCATGGGGCGAGGTCTAGGCCCCAGATCCACCACAAGGAGCAGCAGTTGGCAGCAGCTAGCAGATGGACCCAATGAGGTGTGCCCTGGGACACAGGAACACTGCTCTGTTGGCTTTGAAATGTTCTCCCTATATAGCCTTACCTGTCCCACAACTTGCAGGAATCGTCCTGCCCCATCCCAAGCGCTGGGAATATGAGTTCTTTGTACCAGGGCCTAGCACCAGGAAGCCTTTCAAGGAAGCATGCCAGGCAGACTAGGTCAAGGCCCACAAAAGGAAACAGTAGACCAGATGGGCATGGGTCTTCACACCTTTGGTCCCAACCCTTGGGAAGCAGAGGCAGAGATCTCTGCTTTCAAGCCTACCTAGTCTAAGTCTACATAGTTTCAGGCCAGCCAGGGAGCATAGTGAGACACTGTCAAAGGGGAGGGGTGGGGCAGACTGGAAGGATGGCTCTCAGTGGCTAACTTGCTGCTGCGGGGCTCTCAGCATCCATACACAGCACACATACATGCAGGCAAAGCATGCATATGTATGCATATGCATAAGACAAAAATAAATTTTGTTTTGTACTTCAGAGGAAGATGCTATCAGAGGGGTTGAAATATAAATTTGAAATATAAGGGGCCAGAGAGACAGCTCAGCCATTAAGAATTCATATTGCCCTTGTAGAGGACTAGAGACTCCAGCACCATCATGGAGTGACGCGAATCTGCTGCCTTTGACTCCAGTTCTGGGGAGTCCATTCGATGCCTTCTTCTGGACTGTGCAAATACTGCAGTAACATGAATATATATATATATATATATATATATATATATATATATATATATATATATATATACACACATAATTAACAGAGTAAATAACTAGTAAAAACCCGTAAGGCGATGGAGCTGTATGGTTGGGGAAAGGAGTCATTGCCCAGCCTCCTGCATCCTTGGAGGTCCAGCAGTGCTTGGACAGGCAAGTGGCTGCCCAGGCCAGTGTGTGGCTATCGCTTTCAATTCCTAGGAAGAAGGTTAAATATCTTCCAGAGGCCCCTAGAGGCAGTTGTGGAGAGGGCGGGGGATGGGGGGCGACCCAGTGACTTTCAAAGCGGCCCTGAAAGCATAGCCACCCCTCCCCCGGGCCGCGGCTTCCTCCTGGCCTAATCAAATTCTGGGCTCAGCCCTAGTCTTTGGCGGCAGTTTAACCCGAGCCCGGGCGGATTTCTTTCTCACTGATCTCAGCTTGACACCCAATTAGCACAAGAATGGGAGGAGGAAGCCTGCGAGAGGCGCCTCCCAGCCTCCCGGGGTGCGCGAGGGGGCAGGCGGGAAAACAAAGGGCGGCGGGCAGGGGGGCACTTGCGCCCTCGCCTCCGCCGCGACCTCGCCATTGTCTCTCTTGGAGCTTCAGAGAGGATGGAGGACTACGCCCTGGCTCTCTGGCTGGGGCCCCGGACCCTCTACTGCAAGGGATACTAGGGGAAAGTTATTTGTGAGACCCTGGCCTTAAGTGAGAAGTAGTGGGGAGGGCCAGGATCCCGAAGGCACGGCCTTCGGAGACTCAGTTTTGTCATCTGAAAAATGGGAGGAATATACAAGGTGTAGTCCAGTGGCTCTACTGCTTGGCACCACAGAGCTCAGTAGACAAACGTTCTTTGAGGGAACACAATACCCAGCCTGTACTGTTTCTAACTGATAGGTTAAGCTTGGTTCTGGACGCGAAGTGGCAGTAGCATCAGACTCAGTACTGCCAGCATGAGTTCTTTGCACAGACTTCTTCTGTTCAGATGAAGCCTGAACTCGGACTCATCATGTTCCTGAAAGGGACTCCCATCAGAACTGCTGGGGTGCCAGGCAGTGGTGGCGCACGCCTTTAATCCCAGCCCTTGGGAGGCAGAGGCAGGCGCATTTCTGAGTTCGAGGCCAACCTGGTCTACAAAGTGAGTTCCAGGACAGCCAGGGCTACACAGAGAAACCCTGTCTCGAAAAACCAAAACAAACAAACAAACAAAAAAGGGCTTGCTGCTTTTTCTGAGGACCACTTAGTCCCTAGCGCCAGCTCCAGAGAATCCACCCTCTTCTGTGCTCACACACAGAAATCTAAAAACAAAACAAACAGAAACAGTACAAAGAGCTGTGGAAGTAACTCAGTCTGTGCGCCAGTGCTGGGGAGATAGAGACTGGCTGGACCTCATTGGCCAGTCACACTACCCATCCTCAAGCCCCCAGTCTCGGTGAACTTGTCTAAGGGGTGGGGGGGGCGGGGGAAATCAAGGGTTGTTATTTCTCCTTCGGAACTCCTCATTTTCCTTAACAGTTTTTATTTTATTTTATTTTGCCTGTAGATATGTATGTGTACCATGTATGTAGCCCGGTATCCAGGAGGTCAGAAGAGGGCTATAGGACTTCCTAGAACTGGAATTTGGATGGTTGTGAATCATCATATGGGTGCTGGGAATTGAACCCTGATCCATTGGAAGAGCAGCCAGTGCAGCTACTGAGCTGTCTCTCCAGCCTGTCCTTAATAATCGGAGGGAGAGAGGGAGAGAGAGGAAGGAAGGAGGAAAGAGAGAGAAAGAAAAGTCAAGCTTAGTAGCTAGTCCAAGTCTTTAATCCCATAGGCAGGCAGACATCTGAGATTGAGCCAACCTGACCTATATATATATATATATATATATATATGTGTGTGTGTGTGTGTGTGTGTGTGTGTGTGTGTGTATGTGTGTATGTATGTCAAGGCCAACCAGGGCTACATAGGGAGACCCTGTCCCCAAAATAACTAAAATGGATGGCTCCTGAGGAGTGACACAGGCTAACTTGGCCTACACACACACAAACTAGAAAGGAGTGGGGAGGTAGCTCAGTATTAGAACTCTTGTCTAGTGTGCGGGAGACCCTGCGTCAATCCCAAGCACCGGCATGGAAAAGTAGCCAGAGTGGCTAGGCTTAGCTTAGTGTGATGGTGTAGACACCATAATCCCAGAAGAGAAAATAATTCCAAAAAGAAACACGAAACAAGGCCTGGAGAGATTGGCTGCTCTTCTAGGGGACTCAGATTCTGAGAACCCACAAGGCAGCTCACAAGTGTCCATAACCCCATGCTCTAGGAATCCAACAACCCCCCTCCCCACCACCACACACACACACACACACACACACACATATTCAAGCAAAGCACCAATGTATAATAAGTAACAAATACATAAGAATCATTAAAAAGAGAAGAAGGTTTCCTCTTGGGAGTGTGAGGTGGCTTAGTAGCTGCTGCTCTTAGTTCGGTTCCAGGTCCACAAGGCAGAAGGAGACAAGCAATTCCTACAAATTGGCCACTGACACCACACAGGCCTCGGCATGCACAGGAACATATGTACACATGCAAATAAATGAATAAAAATGTAATAATGGAAAGTAAAACATAAAATTCCACACAGGGGCTAGAGAGGTGGCTCAGCAGTTAAGAGCACTGACTGTTCTTCCAAAGGTCATAGGTTCAAATCTCAGCAACCACATGGTGGCTCACAACCATCTATAATGAGATCTGATGCCACACCTTTGGGGGTGTCTGAAGACAGCTACAGTGTACATAAATAGATAGATAGATAGATAGATAGATAGATAGATAGATAGATAGATAGATCTTTAAGAAAAAAATCCACACAAACTTTAATATAATTTGAAACATAAAAGTTCAAAGAAAGACACTTAAAAATGTATAACCTTAGCCAGACAGTGGTGTCATACGCCTTTAATCCCAGCACTTGGAGGCAGAGGCAGGCAGATTTCTGAGTTCAAGGCCAGCTTGGTCTACAGAGTGAGTTCCAGGACAGCCAGGATTACACAGAGAAACCCTGTCTTGAAAAACCAAAAAATAAAAATTAAAAAAAGCCAGGGGTGGTGGCACACGCCTTTAATCCCAGCACTTGGAAGGCAGAGGCAGGTGGATTTCTGAGTTTGAGGTCAGCCTGGTCTACAAAGTGAGTTCCAGGACAGTCAGGGCTACACAGAGAAATCCTGTCTCTAAAAACCAAAATAATAATAATAATAAAATAAAATTTAAAAATCTATCTATCTATCTATCTATCTATCTATCTATCTATCTATCTATTGTTGCTTCCTTCAGACACACAAGAAGAGGGCATCAGACCCCATTACAAATGGTTGTGAGCTACCATGTGGTTGCTGGGAATTGAACTCAGAACCTCTGAAAGAGCAACCAGTGCTCTTAACCGCAGAGCCATCTCTCCAGCCCATGTGGGAACTTCCTGAGTGAAAATCACATTTAATATTTTATTTATTTTACATGTACAAGTGTTTTTGCTGCGTGAAATGTATGTATGTATATGTGTATGTATGTGTGCATGCATGTATGAGTGTATGTATGTATGCATGTGCCATGTGAGTGTCCCAGTACTTCGGAGGTCAGAAGAGGGCATCCGATCCCCTGGAGCTGGAGTCACAGCTGTGAGTCATGTTCCTGTTGGGAATCCCACATTTATTTATTTATTTATTTATTTATTTATAACTTTCAGACACAGGATTCTTTTAGTGTAGCCCTGGCTGTGCTGGAACTCCATCCATCCTGACCAGGCTGGCCTTAAATTAGAGATCTGCCTGCTTCTGCCTCCCAGATGTTGGAATTAAAGGTGTGCCACCTTCACCACTGCCTGGCTTTCCTTTTATTTTTGTGACAGGATCTCTGTGGGCCTGGTTGTCCTGAAACAAATAGACAGAGATAACATAGAATGCACAGAGATGTATGTGCCTCTACCTTCTGAGTGCTAAGATTATAGACACGAGCCACCACCATTCCTGGAAACGTTTAATTTTCATTCATTCATTCACTCATTTATTCATTCTTTCTTTCTTTCACTTACTCATTTATTTGGCTTTAGAGACAGGTTTTCTCTGTTAAACACCCTGGCTGACCTCAAACTCACTGAGATCCACCTGCCTTTATCTCCAGAGCATCAGGATCAAAGGCATCAGGATCAAAGGTGTACAATACCACTCCTGGCAACAATCTTTTAACAAGAGTTGCATTGGTGGCTTGCAAGTTATATTGTTCAAATGATTACAAAAATTAAGTGAAAGCCCTGAGTAGTGCCTCCCAGCTTCCTTCAGAGTAGTGCCCCACCCTGTCTTCCCACCATTCAGGAGGCTAAAGCAAGAACATTGCTGCATGTTCAAGGTGAGCTTGGGCTTCTCTCAAAAACTACATCCCAAAAGGGGTTTTGGTAAACATTTTGTTGTTCTGTCTTGTTTGAGACAGGGTCTCATTGTACCACAAGCTGGCCTCAAACTCATTACTTCTTTTTTGGGGGGAGGGGGGAAAATGCGAGACATGTTATTTTGTTTTATTATTTTTTAAAAAGATTTATTTATTTATTATATGTAAGTATACTGTAGCTGTCTTCAGACACCCTGGCAGAGGGCATCAGATCTCATGACAGATGGTTGTGAGCCACCATGTGGTTGCTGGGATTTGAACTCAGAACCTCTGGAAGAACAGTCAGTGTGCTTAACTGCTGAGCCATCTCTCCAGCCTAAGACATGTTATTTTTTTTATAGATTTATTTATTTATTTTATGTATATGAGTACACCATGGCTCTCTTCAGACACACCAGAAGAGGGCAGCAGATCTCATTACAGATGGTTGTGAGCCACCATGTGGTTGCTGGGAATTGAACTCAGGACCTTTGGCAGCGCAGTCAATGCTCTTAACTGCTGAGCCATCTCTCCAGCCTGAGACATGTTATTTTTTTTTTTAAAGATTTATTTATTTATTATATGTAAGTACACTGTAGTTGTCTTCAGACACACCAGAAGAGGGCATCAGATCTCATTACGGGTGGTTGTGAGCCACCATGTGGTTGCTGGGATTTGAACTCTGGACCTTCAGAAGAGCAGTCGGGTGCTCTTACCCACTGAGCCATCTCACCAGCCCCGAGACATGTTATTTTTAAAACAAGGTTTCTCTACATAGCCCTGGCCTTCAACACAGAGACAAGTCTGCTTCTGCTTGCTGAGTGCTGGCATGACGGCCTTTGCCATCATGCCTTTCCTTCCCTTTTCTAGGCAGTATCTCCTCTCTAATTGAGGGTTACCATGCACTTCTTCTTTTTTTTTTTTTTTTTTTTTTTTTTTTTGGTTTTTCGAGACAGGGTTTCTCTGTATAGCTCTGGCTGTCCTGGAACTCACTTTGTAGACCAGGCTGGCCTCGAACTCAGAAATCCGCCTGCCTCTGCCTCCCGAGTGCTGGGATTAAAGGCATGTGCCACCACGCCCGGCTCTACCATGCACTTCTACCTCTGCATGCTTGGATCACAGGGAGACAACAGCATAGCCACTGATTTCTGCATTGCTAGAGTCCAACCCCAGGGCTTTGTGTATTCTAGGCAGGTAATTTCCCAACTCCTATACCCCCCCCCCAAAAAAAATGCATTTAAAACAGTATTTAGAACAATCCCATCCCTCCTCCTCAGGGCTTCAATAGCTTTCCTTCTCTTCCAGACTTTACAAGACATAGCTTGGCTCTGCCTACTTTTTTGTTTTGTTTTGCTTTTTCAAAGCAGGGTTTCTCTGTGTAGCTCTGGCTGTCCTGGAACTCAAGAGACCTTCCTGCCTCTCCCTCCTGAGCTGGGATTAAAGGTGTGTCCCGCCATGGCCTGGCCTCCTACCTACATTTTTAGCTTTACCATTGGCCAAGCTCCCTGCTCTCCAATTTGCTCCCTCGATATTCCAGTTAGTTTGCAGCTTATGTTCTCCTCATAACTACCTGGCTAACTCTTATAAAAGTTTAGAGCCCAGACAGTCCACTTTGGTATGTCTCATATGTATACCACCCGGTACTGTGACCAAATCTAGACCCTTGAGCAGGGGCAAGCACTGTACCATTGGGCTACATCTCCAGTTGACATTTTTTTTATCTTTTTTTTTTCTTCATGTGTGTGGATGTTGGTGTCTTCCTAAATCATCATTCTCATATATATATATATATATATATATATATATATATGATTTATATTTTTCAGTGTACTGTTTTTTTGTTTTTGTTTTTCGAGACAGGGTTTCTCTGTATAGCCCTGGCTGTCCTGGAACTCACTTTGTAGACCAGGCTGGCCTCCTCGAACTCAGAAATCTGCCTGCCTCTGCCTCCCAAGTGCTGGGATTTAAGGCATGTGCCACCACCAATTGGCTCAGTGTACTGGTTTTTGCCTGAATATATGTAACTGGAACTGGAGTTAAAGTTGAGGACTGCCATGTGGGTGCTGGGAACCAACCCTGGGTTCTCTAGAATAGTAGCTAGTGCCTCTGGGCCATCTCTGTAGTCCACCATTTTATGTATTGAGGCAGGGTCTTTCTTGAACTCAGAGCTTGCTCATTGGCTAGTGTAGCTTGCCAGCTTGCCTTGAGGAAGCTATTGTCACCTCCCCAGCTCTGGTATTACCATGCTAACCATCATTTCAGGTAGGTTAGGGATCTTATCTCTGATCTTTACACTTGCCCAGCAAGTACTTTATCAGATTGAGCCATCTCCACAGCCGTAATGTTCTCTTTCACAAATCTCTATAATTCTAATTCTCTAACATCAGAAAATTTACTTCAGTTTAGGATTTCACATTTATTAGCATGGTTTGTACATTTGATTACAGCTGTCTCCCCGTCTCCCTGCTACACGGAGAGACCTAGAGACAAGAACTTCAGTTACACCCGTTATTACTGACTCTCCACAGGACCAATCTGCCAGACACATGGTTAACTCAGTAACCGTGGAGTAGAAGACATACAATTCATCATCTGACACAGATGTTTGCATAGTAAGATGGCAGCTCGGGAGAGAGACAACTGGGTCAGAAACACGAATTTGGAGTTACCTCGTTTTACTCCCTTAAGCGATGTTAGCTTAAGGCTGGGTTGACAAGGGTTCTTGTTTGTGGGTTCTTTGTTTTTGGTTTTGTTTTGTTTTTGAACCCTGGGTGTCCTGTAATTCCCTACGTAGATCAGGCTGACCTGGCATTCGCATAATCCACCGTCTCTGTCTTTCTGAGGGTTAGGATTAACGGCGTGTGCCACCACGCGTGTCTTAAAAACAGATTTGTAGCCAATGAAAGATCAACAGTACGTGGCTCACAATCATGTCATCGAAAGCTGATGAATTTCCCCTTAGACGTCTTTCTTCAGGAAGTCCCTTCCTGCTCGTTTTTTTTTTTTTTTTTTTTTTTTTTTGCCAGGTCTGCAAATAACGTAGACAATCAATTCCGCAGCCCAATGAGCGGGACGGTGCCTTCGTCCAATAGCTGAGCAGTAACGGATTTCGCCCCACCCCATACCGCCTCTTCCGCTTCCGCTTCCTGGTGGCGACCGGAAATAAATGGGCTCTCCGGAAGTTAAAGGGCGTGTCCTGCTAGTTTGGTTTCCTAAACATGGCTGCGCCCTTATGTGTGGAGGTGGAGTTCGGGTGAGTGAGATCTGGGGCGCCGTGGGGATGGAGCGAAGCCATAAGGCTTGGAATTCCGGACCTCTCTTGGCCTGCCGAGGCTGTGTCGCCCTCCGAGAGCCGGGATAATCCCCTGGCCTCTGACTGACGCGGTCTCCGTGGGTGACGAGGCCGTGAGTCCGAGAGTTGAGGCGCACACACGGGTAGGGAGATGCGTTTGGAGTCCCTCGCCTTGTTCTGTATCATGTAGGACTGGGAGGCATTGACAGTGAGCAAGCCATCTTCCAGCATGTTTCACCCGTGCCATTCCGAGCCCGACTCGCCTTGTCTGGTTTTTGAGCTTCTAAGGGGAGCGCACGAGTAGAGACGAATCCTGCTGAATAATCTCAGTTCTGTCTTCCCGCCTAGTGCCTTCCTAGGGGAAGACTTGGCCAAGACAGGACTTTCCTCTTTCTCAAACCTTGTGTGTGTGTGTGTGTGTGTGTGTGTGTGTGTGTTTTCGAGACAGGGTGTTTCTCTGTTTGGCTGTCCTGGAACTCACTCTGTAGATCAGGCTGACCTCGAACTCAGAAATCCGCCTGCCTCTGCCTCCCAAGTGCTGGGATTAAAGGCGTGCACCACCATCGCCCGGCATACCTTGGAGTTTTAATTTTATTTTACTCTTTTGCAAAGTAGTTTGGTAACTGTCTTCTGCAGAGTCCAGAGGAGCTACCGGAGTAAATAAGATGCCACGGAGGGAGTGACTAACATTGGTAGTATATTATCCTCCCGTGAAAAGGTCCAGAATCCGGGTACACATCACTACTTGAAGGAACACAGGGAAAAGTGAAGATTGTCTCAAATCACCATTGTGTTCTTCCAACATACAGAATGTTTGTCATGGTTTCAAAACCTGCAGAAGATAGACTTCGGAAGCTGAGAACAAAGAACTGAGGCTTCTAGAGATGGGTGGTTGGTTTCTAGAATCATATGGAAAAACTAGGGGTGTGTGTGTTTGTGTGTGTGTGTAGATGAACAAGCCAAGGTTGAAGTGAAGGGAAACTCAAGGGTAGAGAGAGATGTAAAATTTCTTCCAAATGCCTTTCTTTGCCTTGGATGCCCCCCATTCCTTTCATGTTGTCCCTTCACTAGGCAGTTCATTCACCAGTCATTTATTGAGTGCCTACCATGTGCCAGGCAGTGAGCCAGACACCAAGGATACAAAGATAAATAGCACTCTGTCTAGTCCCTACAGTGTTCAGCATTTCTGTCCCTTGGAAGGGAGTAGTCTCATGAATGTTAAGTGCAGTTTAATTGATGATATTGTCTTGCTGCTTGGATCCAATTAGGTTGGTCTGGCTTCCTGACTGCTTTGCCTCTTCGAACCTTAGCCCAGCTAACACGGTATCCTCCCACCTCCCAGACTGGGCTAAGAGGGGACTTCCTGATGCCTTGACCAGCTTCAGCAGAACTGAGAAGGAAGAAGCTACAGGCTCTCAGTGTTAATGTCTGTTGGTAGCCAACTTGCCTTTCATTCTTACTGAGACGTGGTGTTTACTCAGCAGAGATGTGTTCTTTCTGCCAGCTACTGTGCTGGCAACAGTAAAGACGTCAAGTGAATCAGACCCTTGCCCTCAGGTTACAGACCCATACAGTTACTTATTTTCTAGCCTCTACCTTCTTTGCCTCTCAGAGCAGCCAGACAGGACAGCCTTCTTTACCCACCTGTGCATCTCCTTCCACACCTCCCCAGATAAGTGACCCATCCGAATTGCAGCTTCATGGGGCATGGTGGCTCATGTCTGTTATACCAGCATTTGGCATGCAGGAGCAGTTGGATCTTTGTAATTTTGAAGCTAGGCTGGGTACAGAGGAAGACCTTTCCATAAATAAACGTGCTTACCAAACCCAGAAGTCTTCCCTCTGTCGTCCTATTTTGATGTTGTTTGGAGACAGGAGCTCATGATAGAGCTCAGGCTCACCTCGAGCTTTCTATGTTAGCTGAAGCTGGCCTTGAACTCTTGGTCCTCCTGCTTCCTGAGTACTGAGATTACAGGTGTGGGCCACCCTGCCAGTCATCTTACATGTTTTTACCTCTGACCTTTGATTAATTGTGTCATTTGACAGAGAGGCTTCACCTTTTACTATGAAGCTGAGAGGATGTCAAAAGATCTGTAATGCCATCAGTCTCTCCTCACTGGTCCTAGAAGTCTAGAAACTATTGACTCTAAACACTGGGTAGATGGGATCCTCTTGGTGCCACCAGCTCTGTTAGGTCCTTTAGAAGGCTTCTCATCTTTTCCTTGTTAGGACTAACTCTGTCACCTTTTGACATGCCTCCTGAACTGCTGCTATCAGAAGTGGTTTTGGGGGGAGGTGGTTGGATTCTGGAAAGCTTTGACAATAGAGCTATCAGTATTTGCTGGTTGAATGATTTTGAGAGAAAAAATACGATTAAAGATGACTTTTATTGCATCTAATCCCCCCCCCCCCAAAAAAGGGGTTTTGTTTTGTTTGTTTTTCGAGACAGGGGTTTCCTGGCTGTCTTGGAACTCAGAGATCCACCTGCCTCAGCCTTCCTAGCACTGGGATTAAAGGTATGCCCCACAAAATCAGGCTTCTTTTGTTTTTTTTGAGACATGGTATCCACGAGGGCTAATATCTCATATTCAGTAGGTAGCGAGGATCTCTCCATCTCTCCAGTGCTGGATTACAGGCATGTACTGTCATGCCCAGTCTGCAGTGCTGGTGATGGAATCCCAGACTTCCTGAAGACACAGCAAACACTCTACTGTGCTACACTTCCCAGCTCTACCAGAGCATACTTTGAGGACATACAGAATTGGAAGTATAGTACAGGCATGTTTGGGGTTCATCGTTTCAAGATTGTAATGACTTAGATGTGAGATTCCCATGCTGTGAGTTTGGGGAGGGAGGGAGGCTGGACACACGATTGAGATCAGAGAATTAGAAGTAGTCATATTCATTGATGTGGCCGTTTTTCTTTAATTCCTGCTGTATGGCAGGCCTTATTTCATTTAGAGGCTATTTGTGTTCTGTGAGCTGAACAGAGAATAAACATGGACGGGTAGATGTGGCGGTGGTGGTTAGTTGGTTGGTTCATTGGTTATTGAAGCAGGGTCTCATGTAACACAAGCTAGCCATGAACTTATAATGTAGCTGAAGATGTCCTTGAATGCTTGTGTCTTCTGCTTCTATTCCCCAAGAGGTAGAATTATAGGCAGGTGGCACCATGAGCAGCTTTTAGATAGATGGATATTTTTTTAAAGCAACTAGAGACAGTAACTAAGATATGTGTGTGTGTATATATATAAACATATACATATATATATATATATATATATATATATATATATATATATATATATAAAATAATTGGTATTAGCAGATCACACCAGGACTTGAGATACTGAGAGAAGATGGAAGCATCTTGATTGAGTTTGAATGGTAAATCCTATAAAACATAAGACACTCTGGCCTTAGGTCTCTGGGGCCTCAGCAGCCCCATGTCTGCCTCCTTAAATCAGCCCTGAGGTTAAGTGAGTCTCAGTCTGTCTGTCTGTCTGTCTGTCTCTCTCTCTGCCCACAGTAACAGGTCAGTCAGAGCCCACAGTAACAGGTCACTCAGAGCACCGATTTGCTCTTGCTGTTTGTAAGAGAAAAACACGCTTGGCTTTGGAGCCTGGCACCACCAGGTTTGGCCACTCTTGATTATTTCCCTTGTTCCCACCCCTCTTCTCTTGCCCTCAAGTCCTGAACCCCCTGCTTATCACCCTCCCCCAGCCCAGCTGCTGCATGTGCCAACCCCTACCCAGCAGAAAAGGAAGCTCTTGGAAGGGGATCAATGGAGGTTCTGTGTGGGCTTGCAGCTGAAATGGCCCTGCACACAGCCACAGATGGGCCTCTGCTCCCCCTCCACATTTCTGCATCAACAAAGCGTGACCTTGTTTAGATGACAGTCGCCCCATGTCTACCCCATGACAATGTTTGCCTTGCTTTTGCCTCCTAGTGGGCTGCCTCAGGACATCTCTGTCGCCTGAGACTGGAAAAGGGTGGTGGGATAGGAAACATATCCATCAAAAGTCTGTTAAGGCCTTCTCAGTTCAACCCCACGTGAAGTCTGAGATGGGATTGGGAAACCCACAAGAAGTAGTATGGGGCACTGAAGGCCTACTGCCTACACTGAAGTCCTGGCTTCTAACCTTGGCTTTGAGCACATCTGCTGTCTTGACTCACCCCTGGCTAGGTGCTGGGACACAGAAATGAAAGGAATTGTGTCCTTAGGGGCTTTCAGGAAACCTCTGGGGTTACTTAACCCAGCTTATCACCCTTCCCAGCCCAGAGAACTGGGCTTTAGGGGGTTTCTCCACTCTGTTAAATGGAAGTAACAATGGCTGTCTCCTCCCTTCTTCCCTGGGATGGCTAGAGGAGGAGAGGAGATGAGGAACACCCTATAACTGACAAGGTGCTATGAATGGTTGCTCTTAGTCAGTGCGAGCCTCAGTGGCGCTCTGCCCCTAATTGCTGTGTGCTCAGTCGTGCTGTGACAGTGAGCTGGAACAGGGTTATTTCTAGCCAGAAATGCACAGGGTCTCCAGAGCATCCCAGAAGGTGCCTCAGCAACATTTGCAATAAGATCAAGGCTTTTAAAGGTGGGTCCATGGCCAGGGTCTGACTGGCAGTCAGGGGTAGGTAGAGCCTAGTTTACTTCTTGGGCTGGCAGTTCCCAAGCCTTTATTCTACTGCTGTGTCCTAAACTGTCTCCCAAGAAAGCAGAGGAGGAGTAGAGAAGGCTGCGGTCTTGGGGTCCACTAATAGTGAAAATGGCTTCTCCCCGTCTGCTTTACCATGGTAAGAAGGCATCTTGAGAGGCAGTCACTAGTTATGCAGCTCTTCCTAAACCTTGGTTTTTGCATCTCCTCAGCTTTTTTTTTTTAAAGATTTATTTATTTTATTATATGTAAGTACACTGTAGCTGTCTTCAGACACACCAGAAGAGGGCGTCAGATCTTGTTATGGATGGTTGTGAGCCACCATGTGGTTGCTGGGATTTGAACTCAGGACCTTCAGAAGAGTAGTCGGTGCTCTTAACCACTGAGCCATCTCCTCAGCTTTTACCACCATCCCTGTACCCAGTTGCAAGACTCCTCTCAGTCCTATTAGCAGTAACTTAGCTGTCTTTCTTTGGCCTTCCTTTGTAGAGGTGGTGCAGAGCTCCTGTTTGATGGGGTAAAAAAGCATCAAGTCGCCTTGCCTGGGCAGGAGGAACCCTGTGAGTATTGGCTTTCCTGGCTGCTCTCTGGGGCCAGTGGGCGTGAGTGGGTCTATGGTCTTAAGTGGAGATAGTTTGGGTTGCTGTGGCTGGTAGCAAGGCAAAACGAGACTGTAAAGTATGCTTACCTTTCCTGCTGGGGCTGGCCACATCTGCAGGAAGGGGTGGGAGACAGGTCTTCACATGGAGAATGGTTGGACTGATGATGGCTTATCTGTTAGGAGCACTGGCTGCTCTTGAACAACTCAAATGTATTCCCAGCACCCACACATCTATAACTGTAGTCTTAGGATTCAATACCCTCTTTGATCCCTGGGGCATTGGGCATACAGGAAGTGTCCTGACAGATGCAGGCCAAACCCTCTGACAAGCTAATGTGGTGATACACACCTCACATCCCAGCACTGGGAAGCAAAGGCGGAAAAGCAGGCGGCTCTCTTAGTTTGAAGCTAACCCGATCTACATTAACGAGTTCCGGGCTGCCAGGGTATAGAATGAGACCTTGTCCTTTTTGCGGGGATTGAGACAGGGTTTCTCTGTGTAGCCCTGGCTGTCCTGGAACTTGCGCTGTAGACCAGGCTAGTCTTGAACTCACGGAGGTCTACCTGCCTTTGCCTCCCAACTGCTAAAATGAAAGGTGTGTGCCACCACTTCCCAGCTTGAAACCTTGTCTTCAAAAAAACAAAGCAAAACAAACAAACAAACAACCCACTGGTATTTATAAAATAAATGAATCTTTTTAAAAAAATGGGCATGGTAACACACACTTTTCATTTCAGCAGTCAGTAGCAGAGGCAGGAGGATTTCTGTGAGTTTAAGGATAGTTTTGTCTACCCAGCAGGCTTCAGGACAGCCAGAGAAAAATCCTGTCTCAAAGTCTCAAAAAAAAAAAAAAAAAAAAAAAAGGACTCAGCACAGAGGTGTAAATTAAAAATAAGCTTTGTCTGGGCATGGTGGTGCACGCCTTTAATCCCAGCACTTGGGAGGCAGAGGCAGGTGGATTTCTGAGTTCGAGGCCAGCCTGGTCTACAGAGTGAGTTCCAGGTCAGCCAGGCCTACACAGAGAAACCCTGTCTCAAAAAAACAAAAAACAAACAAAAAAAAAAGAATAAAAAAAAATAAGCTTTGGAGCTGGGAATGTGGCTTGGTGGTAGAATAATTGTCTACCACGGACTAAGCCCTCCATCAGTCCCTGCCACCACCAGGGACCAGAGAAAATACCCAGCCAGAGGAAAGGGGTGTGGGGTGGGGATAGGGGGGTGCCTAGATAAGAGAGGAGGTTTCAGTTTGCTTATTTAGAATCCTTAGTGACCTTGAGTAGCTGCATGCTGCACACCTCATTCCTGGCAGGGCATGTCCACAAACATCAGGAACCAGAAGAGCCTGTTCCTGTCTTCATTAAGTTGTCGGTCCTTGTTTTCAAATTGGTGGCTGTTGGTAGTTAATTTTCATGGGTCTGTCTGCTCTCACTATGACCTGAAGAACACTTGACTGTGTTGAGCTGGGACAGAAAGCAGCCAACGTTAAATGTCAGGGTAGCGGGATGTGTGTCCCTGTTAGGGAACGATCCACAGATAATAAATAAAGATAACTGTAGTTTGACAATCACATAGCCTTGGTGGCCTTGAGAAGAAACAAGGAATTCTCAAATGAAGCTTCTCAAAGATTCTATCCCAAAGCCTGGTTAGAAGTTTATTAAAACCCCAGGCCATGCATGGTGGTACTCATCTTCATCCCAGCCCTCGGGAAGCAGAGGCAGTTGGATTTGAACTCGAGGCCAGGCTGGTCTACACAGTGAGTTCCAGAACAGCCAGGGCTACATAGTGAGACCCTGTCTCACAAACAAAACAATAAGGAGGTTGTATTATTAGTAGGTTTCTCTGGGTAGTCCTGGCTGTCATGGGAGTCACTAAACTCAGAGATTTACCTGCCTCTGCCACCACGTGCTGGGGTTAAAGGCATGTGTGTCTAGCTTAAAAAGGCATCTATTAAAATACCAGTTTGGGCTGCAGGTGTAACTTAGTGAGGTTTGCCTAGCATGAACAATGCCCTTTGTTCCAACTGAGCACTGAGTGATTCTGGGCTACAACTGGGTGTGGGGAGGAGTGGGAAGCAGGGCAGCCAGAAGTTGGAAGTTCCAGTGACCTTGAAACCAGTCTTGAGGGGCTGGTGAGATGGCTCAGTGGGTAAGAGCACCCGACTGCTCTTCTGAAGGTCCAGAGTTCAAATTCCAGCAACCACATGGTGGCTCACAACCATCCGCAACGAGATCTGGCGCCCTCTTCTGGAGTGTCTGAAGACAGCTACAGTGTACTTACATATAATAAATAAATCTTAAAAAAAAAAAAAAAAAAAAAAAAAAGAAACCAGTCTTGGGACGCATAAGAGACTGTATCCAAAATAAAACAGCACGAGTTAGGGTTTATTCCCCCCTAGGCTTGCTTGACACAAAAACACCCACGTTTTCACAGTCCCCCCCCCCCCCTTGTCACTCACTGAATACTCAGCAAGTGGTGTAGTTGTCACATTCCTCTGCACGATGCTGGATGCTGGAGTGTCTTTGATGCCTTCTTTGCTCTGGCTCCTGATCATTGCTGATCTGGGAGGTACCTGCCATTTCTGCTGGTTGATTAGTTGACTCATTGGCTGTGCGCTCTGTGTAGCCCAGGGTGACCCTTTCCTCTGCTGCCCCATCACAGACATAGTCCACTCCTGTTCCAGTCCTGTTAAAGGGTGGCTAGCAAGGGAGGGCAGGAGCTGAGCAGCAGTTCCTGGGCGTTTTAAACTGCTTAGCATGCATTTCACAGCCTCTCTGGGGCCAGCTGTTCCTTTCTCTGCTCTCCAGGCCTGTTTGCTGATCCCTTTCCTACCTCCC
Organism: Mus caroli; assembly: GCF_978045245.1. Lineage (NCBI taxonomy): Eukaryota > Metazoa > Chordata > Mammalia > Rodentia > Muridae > Mus > Mus caroli. Next base: position 151,112,782 of record NW_028227257.1, on the reverse strand, counting down.
TCCTCTCCCCTCCCTTCCCAGTCCCTGTGCAAAATTGCTTTTGAAAAGATCCACTTTCTGCTTAATTAAACAATGAGGAGCGTCCCGCACACATCTGTAAACCTCCTTCTGAGGCCAGTTTAGCCCACAAACTGCTCCATTCTTACCCCCATTCACTTGTAAATGGAGCCTCTGAGGTTCCCTCCACCCTCTTCTCTTTCATTCCTCCCATGCCAGCTCTTTCTTCCCCTTTAGCTCAGGCCTGGGGTGGGAATCCTAGAAGAGTCCTGCCTTGGAGTCGAGCCTTATACTTGGTAGGGAAGGAACACTTTAACTTATGGGCGGGACTTAGGGGCCTGGTGGAGGTGAGAAAACACTTTTGTTGGTATGGGTCCTGTGCTCCAGCAGGCCCAGCGGATGGGAGTGGCAGAGGACAGACTTCTACTTGGGAGAGAGCATTTTAAAGGAGCAAGCCCTGTCCCTGTGTGTTCACCAAGGCTGGATAAGGTTCTGCTGCAGCCAGGATTTGCTGTCAGGGATGACTCTCCAGCTCTGAGGAACTGATATTGACACTCTAAGAAAGTGGTTTCTTTCTAATGTTGTGACACTTTAATACAGTTCCTCATGTTGTGGTGACCCCAGCCATACTTGATAACTGTAATTTTGCTACTGTTGTGAATTGTAATATAGATGTCTGCTATGCTACCATGGCCCACAGATTGAGAGCCACTGCTCTAAGGAGCCCTGCCAGTGTGAGCTGTCAGGATCTCCTAAGTAAGGTGACGGGGGCAAGGGCTTCTGGCAGGGGATTCCTTGCTTCTTTTTTTTTTTTGTTTTTTCGAAACAGGGTTTCTCTGTGTAGCCCTGGCTGTCCTGGAACTCACTCTGTAGACCATGTAGACCAGGTTGGCCTCGAACTCAGAAATCCGCCTGCCTCTGCCTCCCGAGTGCTGGGATTAAAGGCGTGCGCCACCACGCCCGGCCTCTTGCTTCTTTAATCATACAAGGTTACCCACAACCATTTTCATAAGAGTATAAAATAGACTTTGAGTATGTTCCTTCTCTTTTGTGACCCCCACTAAGTCTTTGGAGGTAGGGTCTGGTGGAGCCTAGGCTGGCCCATAAACTTGCTGTGTAGCCAGGGACGACCTGATCCTCCTGCGTCATCCTCCCGAGTACTGGGATGCCTGGCTTTCACCACCAAGTCTTGCCGACCTAGTGAGAGGTTTTGTACTTGCTCTCTTAGGTGGGCACAGTGTGGTTCCTGTCCTTTAAGTCAGTCTCTGGCCGTGCAGAGGATGAGGAGTGAAGTCACTGAGTGCACAGCTCAGAGCGCCGGCTGTGAAGCGCTGACTGTGTGCTTGATGCTGATGTCCTTGCATTTTGCCTTAATCCTCACAGCAGAACTCTTGAATGTTGATTGTTATCTACATTTTTCAGGATAAATGATACCAATATGTTAAAGTGAAGTGATTTTTTTTTTTTTGGCCCGAGACTCTCTAGCCCTCGGTGCAAGCCTTCTCTATTTGGTCTTTAAGCATCAGAGTCTCCCCCACTGTCTCCAGACGGATTGCACTGGGAACCTTGCATTAGAGCACCCCCTTCCTTCTCAGTACCTAGTGAATCGCAGCTGTAGCGCACACAGCCTTGGAATGTGAGTCTTCCCACACAGCCTGCCCCAGGAGCTTGACCAGCCACTGGCATCTTACTGTTCTGGACCCTAAAATAGGAGGAAAATGGTGGGAGTGGCGCCATGTGCCTGTAGTTCCAACCTTACATGGGAGACTGAGGCAGGAGGAGATTGTCTGAGGCAGAACTCAGGACAGCCTAGACAACCTGGGAAATAAGACCAGCATGTGGATCCCACACCTTCTTCTTTCTGTTGTTTGTTTGGCTTATGGTTTTTGCTTTGTTTTTGTTTGTTTTTGGTTTTGAGACAAAGTTTTTCTGTGTAGCCCTGACTGTCCTGCAAGTCACTCTATAGACCAGGCTGGCCTTGAGCTCACAAAGATCTGCCTGCCTCTGCCTCCTGAGTGCTGATATGAAAGGAGTGCACACTACTGCATGGCTGTACCCTCTCTTGTGTCGGTTGCTGACATCTTGCTTCCAGTGAACACATAGATAGCATATCTTGTGGAAAGCCCAGGACTCTCTGAGTAGTAGTACTCCTCTCTAAGGCAATGGGCAGAGCATGTAACATACACCCAACATACTAGAGTCCAGAAGAGACAATTTCTTTCCCTGGATTCAGGAATAATTGATAGTCTAGGCACAGCTCCAAGAATCATGTTATAGATTATCTTTTTTTTTTTTTTTTTTTTTTTTTTTGGTTTTTTTGAGACAGGGTTTCTCTGTGTAGCCTTGGCTGTCCTGGAACTCACTCTGTAGACCAGGCTGGCCTCGAAATCCGCCTGCCTCTGCCTCCCAAGTTCCCAAGTGCTGGGATTAAAGGTGTGCACCACCACGACGGCTATTATAGATTATTTTATTTGATCCTTATAACACATTCTTTTCTCAAAAAATTCTTTTTAGTTTTATGTGTGTGGGTGTTTTGCCTACTTACATATTTGTGTATCATGTGCATGCCCAGTACCCACAGAGAACAGAACAGGGCATCAGGTCCCCAGGGACTGGGGTTACAAGTGATTGTGAACTGCCATGTGAGTGCTGAGGGTCAGATCTGGGTCTTCGAAAGAGCAGCTAGTGCTCTTAACCACTGGACCATCTTTCCAGGTACACATTTTTTTTTCAATTTTTTTTTTTACAGTTTTATTTTTGTATATTTATATTCATGAGAGGGAGAGAGTGTGTGCCTGCCTGAGAAGACTAGAAATGAGTATTAGATCCTCGAGCTGTATTGAAGTGCACTGAAGGTGGTTGTGAGCTGGAAACCTAACATTGGTCCTCTGAAAGAGCAGCGAGCTCTTGTAACCACTGAGCCGTCCCTTCAGCCAAGCAACAGTACAATCTGACATTTTTTTTCTTTTTTCTTTTTTTTAGAGGAAAAGTGAGGCTCTTGAATTCTTTTCCTGAGGCTGTATAAGTAGGAATGAACAGAGTCCAACTCCAAACTAAAGTGGCAGGCATAGTGACACACACCTGTAATTCCAGGATTTAGGAGGTGGAAGCCCCAGGATTGAGAATTCAAGGCCTGCTTGGCTACCTGAGTCTCTGTTCTAAAGGTAGACAGTTAAGACTGTCCAATTCCAACGTCTATGCTCTTCACCTCTCCCCTCCCACTGGCATTCCACTGGCACCGTGGGGTAGAGTTGTGATGGCAGCATCCTTGAGCCTGGGACAGAGAAGCATGGAGACATAGTAGGGTTCGGGAGGAGGGGGTAGCCTCATCCAGAGCAGGTCTTCTTCCCAGGGTCTCTAATGCTGCTCTTCCTGCCTCCTCCATCCTGCTTCCTTGAACCTGCCAGTTGCACAGTACCTCGGCTCTTTCCATATGTCTGCTCTTCTATCCAGAAAGCTATCCCCACCCAAGCCCATTCATTCTTCAGGCCTAAGCTTCACTGTTAGTGATCTTGGAAAGGCCTTTCCTGGTCCCAAAGGAGGTAGCTCCCAGCACCACTAATTAAGTCATGTCTGCTGCCTCTTTGATGAGGACAGCTCTGCATCCATCTTGCTGGCCCCATCACCCTAGTGCCTGGCTTAGGATAGTTGCTCAATAAATGTTTGTCTTGTAAATGGCAGCCCCAGGAGGGAAACCAAGCTCTGGAGGAGTGAGAAGGCAGGCAGGCAGGCAGGTGGAAGGTGAAAGTAAGGCTCTCTACCCTGTCTATTCCAGAGCCACCCAAGCCACCAGTCTCCGACAGCTTAACCCTTCCTCCTCCCTTGGGCGCCTTTGGAAGCCGACCATCTGGCTTGGAGCCTATTTGCATATTGTCTGGGCCTCAGCAAGCCAAGCAAGATGGGGGGGGGGGGGGGGGTGGCGTTTTTTTAGGCCAGTCTGAGAGTGGTCCTTGCAGCCTGAGAAGGGAGCCATGAGTTCCACCTCTCCCCACCCCCAAATCCAGGCACAGGGACAATACAGGCTGCTGTGATACAGCAGCCTCACCATGGTAACAAGCTATCAAAAATGTGGGCGGGCTTGGAGGGGGGCAGGCAAAAGAGGGAGGGAGTGACCTCAGCAAATAGGAGCATCATGATAAATGAGCCAGCACTGGGCGGCAGACTCATCCCCCAGCCCACCCCTCTGGGAGTCCATGACAGTGTCATCAAGTGGATGACCCCGACATGACCACTAGCCTTCCCCTATTCTCGAACTATCTAGAGTGGATCAGAGCACCCTCTCTTTGGAGGAAGCCAGGGCTTGTCCCCAAAAGAGTCCTGGACTGTCAGATATAGCCTGTGGTCATTGGGCAAACCTCTTCCCGGTCCTTCTTCCTGTGTACAAACACACAAGCACAGCTCTGGCTGCTGAGGCTGGCTGAGGCTAGCTGATGGATGTGTTAGACTCCAGTGGTTCTATCGAACAGCCATAAGATGTATGGGCTGCGGCTCACCAGATAGTGCCAAGATGGAGGCCAAGGGGATTCAGGGCCAAGGGGAAGACTGTGCAACCTGGGCCTTGGCAAAGAGCCCAGGAGTCCAAGGGCAGCTTGAGGGAGGCAGCACCCTTCTTCCTTGCCTAGGAGACCACACATTTGCGATGTTTAAAGGGGATTTTAAATTATGAGGTAACAGTTTTAGTCCATGAACATTGTCTGTTGCCCCGTGGGATGTTTGTGTCCAGCAAAAACTGCACCTTCCCACCTCCTGGCTCTACCCAAGACTAGACCCACATATGCACTGCAGTGTGAAGCTCACACTGGGAGCAGAGAAACTTCCCTGTGTACTAGCCGTCCTTTGTTACAGGAGCCCTTTATTTGGGCTCTAGGCAGGACTTCTTAGGCCACACTCACCTTGCTTCAGCTTAGCCTCAGAGCTTTGTCATAGGCAGCTGACTGAAGACAGCCCCCCTAGGCCTCCTAAGTGCCACTTGTTTCTCTGGGATCGTTTCTGTCAAGTCACCCCTGAGAACAGGACCTCCAAGAGCCCCCAGGAACAAACCTAAGTAAAGAAGGTGGTGGGGGTGCTGGGGCGGGGTGGGGTATGGATGCAGGCCAATCCCAGTTATAGGCTGGTCCTCATGCTCCTAGGAAAGGACAGGTAATCCTGGTAACCCGGGAGACCACTGCCTCCAAGTGCTGCAGAGACTGGTGGCCGTCCCACAGGAGGCAGCTCTGGGTGGCAGCAGATCAGGAGAGTCTTTCGCAGCCCAGAACCTTTTGCCTCATCAAGGTGGCCACCCCCCCCCCCCTCCAGGGCTCTGCAAAAGTGATTTGTCAGTGTCTGGCTGGTGAGGAGCCTTCTCTTCCTCTGCTAGAGGAAATTAACTGATGTTATCGGCTCAGCGATTGTTTTTTCTCCCCTTACAAAGGGAAAGATATGCAGACCCTGCTCATGAGCAAAGCTGAGGCCTCCCCAGCTGGACGGCAAGAGAGAGAGAAAGGTGGCAGGCTTTGATGCCCTCTATGCAGTCTTATTGGGGTAGCATCATCCTCACTCTGTCCCTGAGTTCTTTTTTCTAATCCTTTTTAATTATGTGTACATACATGTGGGTATATGTATGTGAGTGTATGTGCATGCCGAGTTTAGAAGAGGATATCTGATCCCTAGATTGGAAGCATATGTGGTCTTGGGCCATCCAGTTTGGGTGCTGGGAACTGAGGTCTCTGACAGATCATCAGCCTCTCCTAATCAGGTCTCTGGGCCCCATGTTTCATTTGCACCGGGCACAGTTTGGGGCCTAGGAATGAGTTGGGTTTGACAGTTTGTTCTGTGCCTCCCTCTCTAGGGGATATACGGAACCTCCTTGTCTGGATCAAGAAGAATTTGCTAAAAGAGCGACCAGAGCTGTTCATCCAGGGAGACAGTGTGTGAGTTCCCATCCCCCATCCCTGAGCAGGGCAGAGGGAGGAAAGGCTGTCTGAGTCCACGTCCTGGGGTTCTGATTGTCTCATCCCCCTGAGTTCTCTGGCCCATAGATTGATTCTTGAACTCCTCTGAAGAGAGAGCTGTGCTCAGATATGTTTATATTTGTCTTACTACCATAGTAGGCTATTTGAGGCTCTTAAACACCCATATGAAACACATACCTTTAATCCCAGCACTTGGGAGGCAGAGGCAGGCAGATCTCTGAGTTTGAGGTAAGCATGCATGGTCTACAGAGTGAGTTTCAGGACAGCCAGGACTACATAAAGAAGTGTGTATGTAGTCTTGAAAAACAAAAACCAAAACCAAACCAAACAAACAAAAAAACCCCATATGAAAGGAACTTGGTAAAATTTCCCAAAAATGTGGATTATGCTTCTCACTATCACAGACTTGATGTATGTAGGAATTTAGGTGAGTTACCTTGCTTCTCTGCGCCTCACTTATCCTCTGTATAGAAAAATACTAAGAAAGCCATACTGCCCAAGAACTCCTTCATCCTAGTCTAGGAAAGCTGTCCCATATGCCTTCTCACTTGTAAACAAGTATGGTCTTCTGTCTAAAGGAGGGCTGCAAGACTGTGAGACTCTTATCTGCCTTTAAGAATGGGTCCCCTGTGGCCTAGGACTGAGCTCCAGTCTCCAGTTTCTGGCACAGCAGTCCTGGAAGCCACCTGCAAGGACATCAGTGCCCCCTGGACCACTGCCCTTAGGAACCAGGACTGATCCAAGCATCAGGTGCTTGGGCCTGTCCAGGAGAGGCATCCAGGGGCCGTAGAAGCCAAAACCCTTTCTTTCCGGAGCCTAGGAGAGTCAGGTTAGACACTGAATAAAAGTAGGTTCCCGCTGGGCAGTGGTGGTGCACACCTTTAGTCCCAGCACTCAGGAGTGGCAAGCAAGCCCTGGGCACCGCTTTGTTGTACCCTCAGCAGACCTTGTCATTGGCTCTGTCTTCACATGAAGGAAACTGATACTTGGAGAGCTACAATGCCTTCCCTGAAGTCTGGGCAGTAGGTGATGGCTGACTTTTGCCCTCCAGACAGTGATTGTCTGACCTGGTTTCCTGACCATGTACTCTGTGGCTTCCACTTGATGGGAAGTGGGAGGGAAGGTTCTCCGAGTTCCTGTACCTCACAGACAGAGAATCCTACCATCTCCTTCCTGCTCCTCACTACCCTCTTTCCCACAGGCGGCCAGGAATCCTGGTGCTGATTAATGATGCCGACTGGGAACTGCTGGTCAGTACCTCTAGTGACACACCACCCCAGCCTTTGCCTTCCCTGCTCCAGTGGGAAACCCTAGGCTTCTGTCAGGGCTGGGTAATCTCTGTCTCATTTATGCCTCCTCCCACCCCCAGATAAGCCCTTCCTGTATTCTGTCTCAAATGAGGAGGGAGGGAAGCTGGGAGCTCACCCTTCCTGGAGACTCGAAAGTTGATATGTAGACTCTCCATTTTTCTGGCGAGGGTTTTCTTTTTTTCCTAGAACACCCACCTTTCTCCTCTGTGTCCCAATACCTGGCAATGACCTGGACCATGTTCTGATGGCCCCTGCCCCTTTTTCCTGACCCAGGGGGAGCTGGACTACCAGCTGCAGGACCAAGACAGCATCCTCTTCATCTCTACACTTCACGGCGGCTGAGGCCTCCCCCGTGGGCCCAAGCACCTTTGCAGGGGAACACAGGACAACCACAGCACTCCTCGGATCTGCTTCCAGGTCCTCAGTCCCCCTTGACTGCCTCCTTCCCTGCTGTACCCCTGAGCTTCCTCTAGGCAGGGAAAAGAGGCCAGGTGCTAAAAATGAGCCTTTCTGGGCAAGGCACGTGAGCAGGGAGAGCAAAGAGAGAGAGCAGCCGCCTGAGTCCAGCATTCCTCCCAGCAGCTGAGGTGGGGGAGGGAGCTCCTATGCTGTGTCAGGAGTAGAGGGGGCTCTGTGCCCAGGTGACCCAGCTGCTTGCCACTCATGTGTCTTGGTGTATCTAAGCGCTGAGTGGTTGCCTGGAAGGCACTCCAGTTCCTGAGACATCTTCATGGGGAAGATAGATGGGCTGGAGTAACTGATGAGAAACTCCTCCCTTGCCAAAGATTAGAGGGGCCTCCGCCTCAGTTTCCCCATCTGGACACAGAGAGCTCTGCTTGTCCCCCACTGATGTCATTATGGAACCCCAGCTGGGGTCCCCTATTCAGTGCTCCCCTCCCTCCACCCAGCAGCTGCTCTCCTAGCCATTCCCCTCCTCCCGCCCCCCCACCCCCATCCCCATCCCTTGACCCTGGCTGGCCTCCCCCCACATAGGCCACCAGATGGGCTCCTGAGATACTCTCCAGGCTGCCTACAACTCATTCTGTTGGGGGTAGAGAATGGAAGGAAGTAGCCTAACCTTAGGCAGAGGGGGGCGGGGCCTCAGCATGTGTAACTCCAGGCTTCCTGAAACAAGTGGGATTTGGGTGTGTAGCACCTAGTAGGCAGAAGGCTGTGTCCCCCTTTCCTCTATCCCTTCTGGAACTCTGGAGACTTCATGCCTGCAGCAGCTGGCCTCGGGCAAATAAAAAGACTTAAGTGACTAGGTTGTTTACTAGCCTTGCTTCACCCTTAAAACTGGTGGGCCCCGTACTCTTTGGGTCTGTGGGTTCTAATACAAATGCCCTGTTCTAAGCCAAGGGTTCAGAGATGGCCTTCACCTGAAAGGTAAAAACATTAACTGTTCCAAAGAGAGAGTGGATGAGCAGGACAGTCTGGATGGGGAAGCGAGTGTAAACCCGTGATGACCAGCCCACATCCTAAGCCAGGAATTCTCACCAACCAGTCCAAGCTAGGCTTTGTTCTGCCAACTGCAGTCACCAGTCCCAGAAGGGGTGGCCTAAGTAAGCCTGCTGAGTCTCATGACTTCCACAACCTGCAGAAAAAGCTTTATCTGACCCAAAATGTTGCTTTTCACTACATAGCAATAAGGTGGACTCCTTTACCTTGCATAGATGAGAGTGTTTGATACTGTGGGCCAGTGATGAGGGGTGGAGAAGAGCAGACTCTCAAGGAGAGCATTCTCTGATGTCTGCTTGGTGAGCTGTTCCCAGCCACTGCCCCACAACAGACCCTTGGGCTTGTGTGCATAGTAGCAGCCAGTGTTGGGTCCAAGTGCAGCTGAGGGTGTGCTGAGGTCAAGCCTCATCATAGTTTTCTCACTGTGACATTTTTAGAGGGTCAGCCTGTCCTGGTTCCTAGGCTTCAGCTACCAGACATAAGCACTAGGATGCCTTCTGTAGCTGATGGGTGGGAGGGTGTGGGTAGGGACCTCTTGCTTTTATGGCATCCCATTTAGGAGGATGGGCTGAGGAAACCAGCTTTCCCCATGTGGTGCCACTGCTCTCGTGCAAATTGGTCCGAGCCCATTCACTCTGGTCCACTCAGGTCGTTTCTTAGTTTCTAGCAGGAAGGGGTCAGAGACAGGTGACTCACTAAGCTCCGAGCGCCCAACAGCCCCCTCCCATGCAACTCATGGCCCTTGCTTTTGAGGAAATAAACAAGTCCCACTACCTCCGAAGTATTTTTTGTTGTTGTTTGTTTGTTTTTTTTTTTTTTTTTAATGAAAAGGATTGATTTGTCCAAGTTCTTATTTCCAAAGCCTTAGCGATTGCCCGGCTGGAGCGCATCATTCCCCAGCTTCTCGGTTTCTGGCGGCAGCGGGAGGAAGCACAGCCCATCGGTCGGTCCAGAGGAGCTTGTGGGAGGGGTTGGTTGGCTGGTTTGGGATATGCGGGTTGATTTCGGGTTTGTTTGTTTTTTGTTGTTTGGGGGGACTGGTCAGGGGACAGGTTGAAACAAATTCAAAACAAGTTAGCAAAAGAATTTTGCTGTCATATCCCTTCGCCACCCCCACCCCCCACTAACTGCGGTTCTGACCAAGGACCAGCCGCACGAACCACATTCGGGTCCCGGTCCCGCTGCTGTATGCCAGCTTCGTTCTGGCCGAAATTTGAAAGCGGGGAAACCCAGCGTGATCAACCGGAGGACCCTGCCAGCCGACACGGGTCACCCGCGGAGGATACGGAAAGAGGCGAGGATGGCGGCGCCGGTGGCAAGGACTTTTGTCCCCTCTTTGCAAGCCAGTCTGGGGCCACTATGATCGTTCTGGGACCTGCTGGCTGCCCAAGGGGTCTCCCAGCGTGGACCTCCTCTCTGCGGCCCCCGTCTCTGTTGAGCCCGGAGCTCAACCACAGATGTCCAGCCACAATTCTCGGTTGGCCGCAGACTCGTACAAGAATTGCGTTTGGACAATCAGTGGCGAAGCCCCTGAGTTCAGGGCCCCGGTCCCCCTCTGGGTTCTGCCTGGCTCCTTAAAAGCGCACACCAGATCCCGGGAGCTGCGTATAGGAATACCTCGCAGAAGCTCGGCAATCGCAGCTCGTCCCGCGGTAAGGTGGACAAGCCGGTGTCCAGATCCCGGCCCTGCTAGGGCATCCCATCGCCCCCCAGTGTGTTTCCTTCCATCGCGGCCAAGGGTCCCTAGAGTAACCCGCGTTGTGTCTCTGGGCTGCCCCAGCTTGAAGGAATACCCTGTCAGGCCCAGGGAACCCCATTTCCCTCTCCCCGCCCCCAGGCTGGGTTCTGGGAATCCAGAATACTGGGGCCCGAGGCCGGTAGCATCTCTTGAGCCCCGGGACTGGGATGCTGGACTCGCGGGGGGCCCCCTCCCCAGCCTGGCCCCGCGCACGCACCAGCTCAGGCGCTCTCTGCTTCCTTGTGGCTGAGTCGCGGGTGTTGGTAGCCCGGGCAGCGGGGAGCGCCGGAATGTGCCGCCGGGTCACCTGCAGCGCCCAGGGAGCCGGACTGGGAGCCGGCGTGCTGGCGAGGCGCAGGGCTGAACCCGAGCGGGCGCCTCTGGCGGCTTGGGGCCGGGGCGGGCTTTTAGTGGGCCGCTCCAACAATACGGGCCTGGCGCGGAGAAAGGGGCTCGGCTGCAATTGGTACTGGATTTGAATAACGCCACGGGGCCATCAATGGTCATTGTGTCGACGGGTAATGAATCTCCGCTGTCTCTCGGGCTGGCCAGGCAGCTGCAACCTGCGCTCAGGCAGCTCTTAAAGACATAGCATGCCCCTCCCTGGGGACCGCTCCCCCCCACTCTGCACCGGCAGGACCCTGTGCCCTCCCACCCCACTCAGCACCCTCCATTACGGATGCCCCGCCTGCTCCCTCAGCTTGACCCCTTTGCCGGTAGCCCCCTCCCTCCAGGGCCAGGCACCCACATCTCGGTCCTGGACTCTGGACCTGAATGAGGCCACTCTGAGCTTGGCTGAGTTCCCCAAGAGTAACCAGAAGAACCCAAGATCTTTTAGGACCCAAGCTTCCTTCCAGTTACATCTTTCTCTCTTGAGTTCTCACTCCTTAAAGCTCCTTTCCAGGGTTTTCTCCGTGGTGTGAGGGGGTAACAGTCTAGAAGTCAGAGGGTCACCCCGCCTTAGAACGCTTATACGAAGAATAAGGGGGAATCATATAGTCCCAACCAACAGGCTGAAGATGCAGTCTCCAGAGACCACACCCCCAGAGGGATCTGGAGACCACCCCTCCCCTCCCCAAAGACAAGGGCTTGATTCCCAGGCTCCTGACCCTTAGCTGCAGCACCGATGGATGAGGGAAGCAGGTGTGTGTGAAAGGGTAGGCAATCTGTTAACGCTGCTTGTCTCCTGTGTCTTCCTTTGGATGGCCCACCCATCCAGAGGCTTAGGAGCTCTGTGGAAGGTCTAATATGTACCCTGAACAGATCTGATAGAGAAGAGGTCTGGTCTGCTGGTTGCATTCATCCAGATCCTAGCCCCAGAGATCAGTCTGGGGGTTGTCACCCCAGTGAGTGTCACTTCCCAGAGGGGAGTGAGCGCTGGTCTTCTTGCCTTTTATCCTTCCCAGGCTTCCTCAAGCACTCTGCCTCTTCCACAGCACACCCTGCACTCCTGCCCTGAGATGGGCAGCCCTGCCATGTGCCTAGCTGCGTTGCGGTTCCCCTCACTGGCCCAGGAGGCGGATTGCGTGGGTCTTTGTGCCTCTGAACCTCCCGAGTTCTGTGCCTTCCCTCAACCACTCATTAAATGTGGGTGGGGGGTGGGTGTCTTCATGGCCTGTGACTTAAAAATGAACTACACAAACTTTTTTGAGTTTTTCTTAACAAATACTACAAAACATGGTTTCTGGGTTTATAAGAGCAGGATCCCTGTTAGCTAAAATCTCAAGTTCCTTGATGCTGACAGTGTACTGTGTGCAGGCATCAAGCGCCTATAGTCTCTGGTTTCTTGGGGCAACTGAGGCAGGAGAATCACTTGAAGCCATGAGTTTCAGACCAACCTGGGCAATATAGCAAAACCCATCTCATGTAGTGAGTGATTAAGAAAGGCACCAACGTTCTGGATTCTGGCAACAACCTTCAAAGTAGGTATGTTCTCAACTCCATTTTACAGATAAAGAAACAGCCCAGTGGCTAGGAAGTGACAGAGGCAAGGTTGGAACCTAAGATTGTCCAACCTATTGCAAACTGTTTTCCTAGTCTTTCATTAGCAGCTACAGAGAAGCCAGCCTTAACTGTGCTCCAGGCAGTGGCTTCTAGGGGACTGTATAAGTCATAACCCACTGCAGTCTGGTGTGAACACAGCCTGAGTAGACAGGGCATGGAACTGCAGGAACAGAGAGCAGAAAAAGGCTTTCCCCTCCTGCCGTCTTCCCCCCACATCACTACTGCAGGTTTGGTTTTGTCTGTGCTACTAGGAATCTAACCAAGAGCCCCAAGCAAATGCTCACCTCCAGACTGATGTCTGAGCTAAAGCTGCCCCTCACCCTTACCCATTACCCTCAGGGCACGAGAGGCCAGTGAAAATCCTGCACACTTACTGCGTGCCTACCCTGTAGTATAGTCAGGACAGCAACGAACAGGCATTCCCTAAGGAGGTAACCCAGCCACATCTGAAGCAAATCATAGAGAATAGAAGTCCAGAGAAAGAAGTTGAGAGTGTGTGGGTAAAGACAGACAGTGGGCGCTGTCCCAGGCAGAGATTCCAGTGGCTCCCAAAGCAGCAAGCGGGGAAGATCATGATGAGTTCGAGTAGAGGTCGGATTCCCTGGGTCTGGAACTCAGTTTCACACAAATCGGAGGCTCACCCTGGCAGGCCTAGTGGGGCTTTCGGAGGATTCTACTCTAAATGCTTCAGGGATCCTGAAAGGCCAGTGGACAAACAGACATCTAGCTTTCTAACCAACCCCACTGGAAGGGGAAGAGCCAGGGGGTGCTCTGAAGTGTTGGCAAATTTCTCTGGGACTGTAGAAGGCAGAGATTCACTACAACAGGAAGAAAGAAGGAGACTCCCTGGAGAAGCAGAACCACCATGGGTGTCCAGGCAGGTGACTTCAGGTGGCTGAACCTTGGTTACAGCTCCTGTACTGTGAGGTTCTTATACCTGCCCTCTCCAAACACTGGCACCTGCTTCCAGTGAGGAAGGCTTTATCACACCTCCAACATGTATGGTTATGTGCATGCAACTATACACAGAAAATGTTTGGGCTTCAGTGCGCATTCAACCCATCTAGCCTTTATGAAAACCAGTTCTCTATTCACAAACCAGGCATGGCAAGAGCACACACCTTTAATCCCAGTGCTTAAGAGGCAGAGTCCAGGAGCCGGGCGTGGTGGCGCACGCCTTTAATCCCAGCACTCGGGAGGCAGAGGCAGGCGGATTTCTGAGTTCGAGGCCAGCCTGGTCTACAGAGTGAGTTCCAGGACAGCCAGGGCTACACAGAGAAACCCTGTCTCGGAAAAACCAAAAAAAAAAAAAAAAAAAAAGAGGCAGAGTCCAGCCTGCTCTATATAGCAAGTTCCAGGACAGCACAGAGCTACTCAGAGAAATCCTGACTTAAAAAAGAAAGAAAAAAAAACAAAAAACAAAAAACCACAACCACACACACACACACAGAGGGGGAGGGTGGAGAAAAACCAGCTCTCAAAAAGAAAACAGCAATGTGCACATTTGCACACTTCCCACAAGACTGGCATTTTACCAAGGACTGGCCCAAACACTGCCCGGCACAGAGGACGTGCTCAGAGAGCATCTGCTGAATGAATGACAGATAACGTGCATGAATGAATGCCTTACTAATGTCATAATTAAATGAATGGGTAGATGACAAAGAAACCGACTTCAGGACAGTTGGGCAAAAAGCCAGGTGTGATGGCACATGCCTGTAATACTAGTACTTGGGAAACCGAGGCAGGAGTCAAAAAGTCAAAGCTTAAACAGGAGAAATGGCTCGGCAGTTAAGAGCACCTATTGCAGCTGGATGGTGATGTGGTGTATAACTTCAGTGTCAGCAGCACTCAGGAGGCAGAAGCCGGTGAATCTCCAAGTTCGAGGCCAGCCTGGTCTACAGATCGAATACCAGCACAGCCAGGGCTACACAGAGAAACCTAGTCTTAGAAAAACAAAGAAAAGAAAAGAAAAATAAAGAAAACAACAAAAATACGAGGACAAGGGATATAACACAGATGTAGGACATTGACACTTGCCTAGCACTCCCAAGGCTCTAGTTTTGAATCCCAGCATTGAGCTTTTTAAAACCAGAAAACAGGTGAAAGATGGCTCAGTGGATAAGAGTGTTTGTTGCTCAGACTGATCCCCTGAGTTTGCTCCTGGGGACCTACATGGTAGGAGGAGGGAGCTGACTGTTAGCTGTCTTCTATCCAGCATCTGCCACGGCGTACATACCCACACCCATCCACACAGAAGAAGCACGCACAATAAAAAACAGAAACAGTGCAGGGTGTGTTATGTGACCATTCATAGCAAATTGGCTGAGCTGCTGGGCTGGGGTCAGAGGCGATGCAGCAATAGGGAGCCTAAGGTTGGAAGGGCTCTGTGCTGAGCTTCACAGGCAAGCCCAAAGCTCAGAGCGTGAATGGCATGCACCCAACAGCAGCTGGGGCTACAGGCTCATCAGAACCCAGATCTCTACTGGGCATTTTAAACTCTGTGGTCTTGTCTCCTGTCAATCCAAGTTTCATTCTGACCTGGCTGGAAGCCAGCTTGGAACACAAGAAAGTCTTCTTGCTTCTCGCTGCACCCCCTTGGGCCAAAGCTGGCTCACTCTGAGTTCCAGGGACTCTACAGAGTGCTCTCTAGTGGTGGTTGCTGGCCAGGTGGCCCAACTTTAGAAATAAATTGGTAACCCAATACATGAAGTCATAGATGCTAAGTCCCCTGCTCCCGCTTGCAGTCTGAGAGCCCTTCACTCTATTTCATATTGCAGTTTGCAGAAGACATTCTCTTCTGTGGGGAGGGTAGCAGCAAGCCTTTCTGTTCAAAGTAGCCATTGTGGTAGCCAGACGTGGTGCTGCACACCTGCAATCCCAGCTACTCTGGTGGCCAAGACAGAAGAGTCCCAAGTTTGAGCACAAGCTAGGCCACTTTCAAAATCAGTGACAGGTCTGGGGAGATAGGCCAGTCACAGAGCACTTATTATATGCAAAGTCCTGGGCTCCACTCTCAGTACAGAAATAAGTCTGACACCATGTAAGTAGCAGGCTTCCTCCATCACGCTGTGCTGTGCTGTTGTCTTCCCTGATCTATCTCACCCAGTATGTGTCCTGTTGATGAGCTATCTTGTCTGTCTCCTGCACTAGATGGATGGTTTGCATGGACAGGATCATGTCCCTTTCACTGTCTCCAGCATCTAGAAGAGCATTTCACCCTTAATAGGTGCCTAGGTCAAGATCAAACAAGCATTGGATTGCATGGACCCCTGTCATCCGTAAACTATGATATACTGAGTAGCAGGCACCTGGCTAGACATTTGTCACGAACTGCTCCATCCCTGGGAGAGAAAGGCTGTCTCTCCATTTCACAGACCAAGAGCACAAGGCTGGAGAGAGTAAGCCCTTCTCTCCCCCTAGGCATAGATCTGGGTGGTGGATGAAGGTTGTAGGGCTGTCAGCCTACAAAAGTCACATCCGTAACTGCTCTACCTGCCCCAACACTTTGGTGACCCCCATCCCTTCCAGAGTTGGAGCTGTTGGAAGGTGCTAGAACTCAGGTGTGCTATCTGATTACATGTATAGGAAATAGTCACAATGGGGAAATCTACAGATACAAGGTAGATATGTGGTGGTGAGGCTGAAGGAGGGGAAGGTGGAAGGTAACAGAGAGCACTCTCGTAGGTAATGGCTGGGATGGACTGGCCTCCGAACCTCCCTTTCCTCCCTCCCTTACCTCCCTCCCCCTCCCTCACCTCCCCCCTTCCCCCCTCCCCCTCCCCCCTCCCTCCTTCCCCCTTGGTGGCAGTTCTGTGTAGCTCTGGCTGTCCTAGAACTCCCTCTGTAGTGTGAAGGTGTGTGAGTGTGGTGGTGGGTGTGTGAGTGTGGTATGTGTGTGTGAGTGTGGTGTGTGAGGGTGTGTGTGTGTGAGTGTGGGGTGAGTGAGGGTGTGTGGGTGTGTGAGTGTGGTGTGTCAGTGTGAGTGTGTGTGGGGTGTGTGAGTATGGTATGTGTGTGTGAGTGTGAGGGTATGTGTGTGTGAGTGTGGTGTGAGTGTGAGGGGGTGTGTGTGAGTGTGAGGGTGTGTGTGTAAGTGTGTGAGTGTAAGGGTGTGGTGTGTGTGTGAGTGTTGTGTGTGTGTATGTGTGTGAGTGTGGTGTGTGTGTGAGAGAGAGAGAGAGAGAGAGAGAGAGAGAGAGGCAGACAGACAGACAGACAGACAGACAGACAGAATAGGGCTTACAGTAGGTTCACAGAGGTAGAATGCTGATTCTACGACTGTGTTATATGCTCATCTTGAGGATAGGGTGAGGGTGAGAGGAGGGAATACTTTAGAATGATATAAGAATAAAATAAGCCAGGCAGTGAAGGCACACATCTTCATTCCCAGTGCCAGAAGGCAGAGGCAGTCAGATCTCTGAGTTCAAGGCTGCCTGGTCTACAGAGTGAGTTAATTCCAGCATAGCCAGGACTAAACTGAGAAACCCTGTCTCAAAACAAAAACAAAAACACCACCAAACTGAAAAAAAAAAAGAATAAGTTAGATACAAATGTTGAAAGCACTTTGGACAAGAAAATTGTATAATGTGCAACTCAGTAAAGCTGTTATTTAAAACTAGCTGGGGCTGAGGAAAGCGCCCTGGCCTTATCAGCTAGGTGCTTGGTGTCACATCTTTGAGCCTCTGTTCTCTAACCAGTAAATGGCAGGGGGGGGAAAATGACCTTCCAGCAAATTTTTATGAGGGTTAAATGAGGTAATATACTCCCATTTTACCAAGGAGAAAACACAGGACCAAAGAAAGAAAATGACTTAATGCAGATAGCACAGATGGCGGTAACAGGAAGACCTGGGTCTCTTGGAGGTGCCTGCCTTGACTCGTAGCACTGTTCAGTCTGGAATGGTGTCTGCCAGCCGCTTCCACCTCCCACCCCTCTGTTCTTTCTGTCTTCTTGCTTCAGATGGACTCTGGGGTCCTGTGCCTGTGCTGCTGGTGCTCAGTGTGCATGGGGACGGTGGACCCCTTCAGAGCACAGGGTGCTCTTCCCTCAGCACCCCAAGGCCCCCCTCTGGGACCACAATTCTGTCTTCCCTTTGCTTGTAATAAAGAAAATATCTCAGCTACCCTTTATGGTTGCTTGGCAACTCCTATGGGGAATTGGAGGGGGGGCACTCTGGAGCCAATCTAGAGACAAAGAGTAGGATTTGGGTGGGTGACATGGAGCCTGTTCTTAGTGCTAACCTGGCCTGGCTGGGGCAGTGGATGGGGGCAGGGACTTTCTCCCACCCCAGTGTCTCACACCAATAAATATGGATTAGGGAAATGGGCAGAGTTTTTCTCACGGGCCTGAAAGGGCACATCTGACCTTTCTACCCCCTTCATGTACCCATGTGACAGTCAGACAGAGCAAAGAGCAGGACCCCGAGGTTCCACCCCCATGGCCTTCTGACGTGGGGAAACTTTTCACCCTTTCTCCTGGCCCCAGACCAGGTCTCAGCCTCATCCTGGAGCCCTGGTCCAGGGGTGAGGATGCTCATTTCCAAGTGGGCATCCCAGCATCAGAGTCTCGGCACAAAACAAGGCGGTGAGGATCTGGAGTAGTCCTCCCTGCACAGTGGCTCCTGACCCTGGCTCTGTTGGCCAGGACCTCCTGGGAGGCTCTTTTTCCCACCATGCGTGTCCTCATCTTTTTCAGACTCCTCCATATGTTCTTTGACCCTCCCCTACCTGCCCTGTTTTATTTCCCTCTCTTCTTTCCAGTGCCCCATGAAACTGGGAGGCCCGTGTGGCTGCTATGGCATGTTCATGTTCACGCAAGGATGGAGGGAGGCTGGGCCGTGATCTCGCCCCCTGGTGCACTGGTCCTTGGCTGCTGGCCTGGGGTGGGATGGGCCACTCTGAATGGAACCAGTGTGGAGGCAGGAAAAGCAAACACCTCTATGTGGGCCTCCCTGGCCTTGGGGTGGGGTGGGGTGGGGCAGGGGCCTAGATCAGATCAGCATCTCAGTTAGCCTCTGCTGGCTCTTCTGGACCCCTAGCTTTTTGGACCCTCCTCCCACAATGTGCAGAGGACGGTGAACGGAGGGTTGGGTTGAGCCCTCTGGGAGACACCTTTGCTTAAGAAGTCTTTCCTTGTTCATGATGTCTTTCCTCGCTCTTCCCAACCCCCAGGCAGTGCCCTTCCTGCCTAGAGATGCCAGGAAAGTCTGGACCTGGGCTGGGCTGTCTGGCCAACCCTCCAAAT
Source organism: Mus caroli (assembly GCF_978045245.1). Lineage (NCBI taxonomy): Eukaryota > Metazoa > Chordata > Mammalia > Rodentia > Muridae > Mus > Mus caroli. The sequence continues at coordinate 151,094,078 of NW_028227257.1, read as the reverse complement.
AAGAACTGCACAGGCAGGCAGTCATCTTGTTCCTAAGCCCCCAGCGGTGCCATCCACCTCTGGGCTATGAGGGACCCTAAGATGCTTGCCGATGAGTGGGTGAGTGCTCCTGTATTTTGAAGCCAGGCAGGGGAGGGAAGGCTTCTTGGGCTCCAGGAACTGTCTCCACAGTTTGTGGCAGTTTCTGTTTGGATGGCCTCACTCACTGCCTGTGACTGATGTGTGTCACTGGTGGTTTAGGGAGAGACATTGAAAGGACAGGAGAGTAGTTGCAGGTATTGAGAAACTATTCTGAGAAAGAATTGAGGGCGTAGGGCGGGGGATTGATGGAGGCTGGGATCTTGGATCCCAGATTCCAAGATTCAAAGCCTTTTTTTTTTCTTTTTTCTTTTTTTTTTTTGAGACAGAGATAATCATGTTGCCTAGACTAGCTAGTCTCAAACTCAGTCTCAGTTACAAGCCATCAAACGTCCCAAAGCCACTTTATGAGGCAAGATCTCATGATGTGACCTTGGCTTGTCTAGAGTTTGCTATGTAGTCCAAGCTGGCCTGGAACTTGCAGAAATCCACCTACCTCTGCCTTCTGTTAGAATTAATGAAACACTCTGCCACACCCAGCCCTCTATTTTATTTGACTAGCCTAACAGAATTACATTTAACCTTCTAAAAGTAGTTGAGATAAGGTGGCCCCTATCCCAGACAGGAAGAGGAGGATCAAGAGTTGAAAGCCAGCCTTGGCTAATGCTAAACTGGCTTAATGCTAAACTGGCTACATGAGACTGCCTGACTGAGTGAGTGAATGAATGAATGAATGAATGAATGATTTGTGCTCAGCCCAAGTGAATGGCAGTCTGTGGGGCCCTGGAGTTCAGCCCTGAGATGGCTGTGCTGCTATTGCTTGGCCGCTGCTCTTTCCCTGAACACCTATGTAGCTTGCATCCTTTGGATGTCACAGTCAGGTAAGGGACCCGGGACAGCACTCTGGGCCTCTCCTCTTTATGTCAGAGCTCCAGACAACCCCTGCTGGTACTGGGATCACTACAGTCTCCCAACTCACCCCCTGAAGTCATAGTTGGTCTTCTGTAACAGATCCTAGAGAACAGACAGATAACCCCTCAGGTTGTATTAAAAACCCAACTGCTTCATGGAAAGGAAAGCTAACGGCATGTCACAGGAGGTGGTGCCCTCTGTGAGGTGAGATGAGCTAGCCACTGGTCCTGGCCAGGAGGACTCCCTCTACTGCTTCAGGCACTGTTCTCCAGCCTTCATTGAAGCTCTCTAAATGGGTACTGCACAGACCTACAACCTAACTCACAAACCTTTAAATGACCTTCTGTCTTGCCTTTGATTCCTGGGGAAGGGGGGGGGCTGTCATTGTGTCTGGTCCCCTACATCTGGGTGTCCACCGAGGCCAACCTTGCTCATAGAGAAGAATCAATCCAGATTTTTAAAGGCACCTGCTCTGGGGATGGGATTCCCCCTGGGGATAATCAAATATTTATTTATTCATGGCCTTCTGTTGGGAGGGGAGGCCCTTCCACCCCAGCCAGCTCAGCTTGGGCCAGCTGCCTCCTCACTCCTTCTCACAGGGGCGGTCAGGAGCCAAGCAGCCTGGCCCTGCCTGGGTAAGCCACTCCACTTCTCTAGGCCTCAGTTTATCAACTTTAAAGCAGAATGAATGATGCGCCTGTTTTGTAAGGCTGATAGGGGGTTCCATGATCAAAGCAGGTGAGATCCAGTAAGGGCTGAGTAAGCCAACTCCTGGGTGGCACCAGAGTGCAGCAGGACCACTCAGTCTCTCTGCCACACCTCTGTAGACTGGATCTTGCTGTGTTGTCCAGGCTGATCTGGAGCAGCTGAAGCTCAGGAGATTCTTCAGTGAAGGGGCCTCCTCCAGGTGTACATCCCCAACTTGGCCATCGTCGTTATTGAAAACCCCCTGCCACAAGGACAGAGCTGCCTGCTCTCAGGGTTGTACTTTATATAGCATCTCTATTACAGATAGGGAAACTGAGGCCGGGGGTGGGGAAGGACCTATCCAGGGTCACTTAACAGTTTCACGGGAGAGTGAGAAATGACTCTCAAAACTCCTCCATTCCTAGTTGTAGTGCGTCTCTTCCCTCCCTTCGCCTCAGGTCCTCCCAGGTGTGCCAGGCCTGGCACTGAGTGGACTGGGCAGAACCTGGAAGAGAAGTGCACAGGGCCTGGCAGAGGAGTAGGGTCTGAGGCCAGCTTGCGCTCTCAGCCTCGGCCCTTTGTCTGTGGCTTTGTGATGGTAAGTGCTGCTCCTAAATCAGGTCTGTGACACTGTTATTGTCGCCCAGGGCGCAAAGAGTCTAAACTTTTCCCCTGAGGTCAAGAATGTGGCCAGTCCCCAAGCAGCCCAGAGCAGGCCTGGGTGGCTGGGGGTGGGGCTGGGGCCTCACCCCGAGCTGGGGCGAGATGCGTGGAAGGGAGGGGGTCAGGAGGAACAAAACGCTTTGAAATGCCTCCTCTCCATCACTGCCAACATTGTCCGCTGCCCGTGGGGGGCCTGGCACCGCCTCGCCGGGGCTCCGGCCCCCAGCCCTGGCCAGGCCTGGCCCAGCCTCTGAAAATGGACAGAAGGTTATTGTCCCTTCCCGCAGCCCTTTGTCTGCCCCAGTTCCAGATGTCTAGGCTGGGACCAGGGACCTGACCCATGGTGGGCAGGGAGGATGGGACAAAAGGGTAGAACACGGGTCACTGCATCCTGAGAGGTCGTTCCCAGACCCTGAGATCTCACCCAGCCTCAGCCAAGTCACCTTCTGAGCCATGTTAATCTTGGGATTGTCCCTATTCCTTGGCTCCTTCCCCAGACCAGGTTCCAGTCTCTGGAGAAGAAGCACAGGGATGCAGGGTTAAAACAGGAGGCCTTGGGGAAATCCAGAGACAGGCTGAACTCCCCTACCCAGCCTGATTTCTCTGCCTAGGGACTCCTGAGCCAGTAGCTCTCCTACCTAACCAGATCCACTTTGAGCCTGGAACGCCCACAGTGGCTTTCTCTGTCCCTTACTGATTGTGGTCAATAGTCATACTGGCAAGATAGGACATTTCACACCAATCCTTAGTTGGGTTGTGGGCAGAACATCATACCTGCATCATCAAAACCAAGGGCAGTTATTCTTGTCTCCGTTTTCCAGCTGTGGAGACAGAGAGGCTGGGAGATAGTCACTAACCCCAACGCTGGCAGCCAGGAGGCAGTGAATCTGGGATCTTTGCCCAGGCCAACCGCAGCCACCAGGAGGAGTGATCACTAATAAAAACTTGGAAGGTGTCTTGGCCCAACTCTCCATCCGGGACTAGCGGTGTTAACTCTGTCTGTCAGTTTCTCCATTTCACAAATGAGGCTCCTGAGCCCAGACCTCAGAAAGAGGGCTCAGGAAAACCTGAATGGCAGTGCAGAGGCTGTTCCAGAGCCACCAGACCTCAGAAAGAGGGCTCAGGAAAACCTGAATGGCAGGGCAGAGGCTGTTCCAGAGCCACCAGGGCTAAGCAGCATCTAACTAACTCTTGGTAACTGAGACGATTCACATTTCAGGTCTCCTGCCTTTCTAGTCAGTAAATAATACTTGCCATTCCACAGAGTTATCAAAACAAAGTTGTCAAATGAGTCCCTGAGGCATCTAGTTAAACTCCTGGTGGCTTTAAGGCTAACAGCTGAGGACAGCCATCATTGGTATTATCATTTCCAACAGGGGTTGGTTGGTAACATTTATCCCTTTGGACCTCACTTAGATCCACCTGGGGTCAAGGCTCTGTGGGGCATGGGGTGGCAATTGTTGAGGGGGTTGAGGATAGCCATATGTAGCCTTCTTGGAGGTCTCTAGAAGTCCCTCCAGAGCCTGGGGAATGCAGAAAGCTGGGATGCAGAAGCTGCTGCCTGGACCAGAGGAGTTAACCACTCCCAGGCCCTGGCCCAGTAGGGCTGCCACGCTGCAACCTAGAAACGACTTTAGCAGAGGATCCAGGGCTACTTTCCGATGGGCAAAACAGCTGGCCGCTTAGGGAAAACAGCTGGCTCAGCCCCAGCCTCCTAAGAGCAGAGGCAGAACCTCAGAGGACAGCACCACATCTGGGGTCCTCAAAGAGAAGGCATACTCAAGAGGCAGAGGGTGGTCCTTTGGAGCATGTGGGTGTTGGGTGGGTACCCAGGAGGCAGGAGGGGTGTGGGCTAATTTCTGGATCAGAAGCCAGAGTATGCTAAGTTTAAACAGACTGGGCAAGAGTGTCTCCAGTTGGGATCTGAGGTCTCAGTCTTCCCTAAAATAGGACAGATGAAGGACAGGGGAGACTAAAGTGGACAAGTCTCTGCTTTTCCCTGGGTGTTCTTGGAACCAGGCTTGGAGGCAGAGGTGAGGATGGTGTCCAAGCTGGTCTCCTGGTCTGTTGAGCTGCACCCAGAACAAGGTGAAGGCTCATCCTCTGGCCAGCATCGTGGGCTTCCGTGACCACAGAGCAGGACAGGGGCCCATAGAGCCTCCAACCCAAGAGACGGGAAGCTGACAGCTGGTAAGAGCTCCATCCAAGAATCCTTCCTGCTTTGAGTCCCCATTTCCAGCCTACCAGGTTGGTAGGCTGTGAGAACTTCCAGCTTTGAGCTCTTTGAGCTACCCCCAGGCTACCCCTACCCTTGGCAGGGAAGCAGGACTTGGAACCAGAATAGACAGGTTGAACAGGATAGGCAGAAGGTTAAAGTGGCATGTGGCAAGAGTTACCCATCTGAGCTTTTACTTTCAAGTCTCAGAGGTCTGGCACTCCTACCTCTTCTGTGACCAAGGAGGTTACCCTCTAGCATAGCTCCCTGCTGCTCCAGAGTTACCCACTTCCAATTGGAGTGTATCAGCTTCTGGCTGGTACACTTTTCTGGTATCAGCTTTTCTCCCTGGCAAAGGACCTTCCCATTGTCACGGAGCCTTAAAGCTCAAGGGGTTCTTCCAGGGTCTCCAGTTCAGGATCTCCAACTGAAGCAAGCCCTGGGGTACTGGCGCCACCACATGGTTTTGTGTAGAACTACAGTGGCTGAGGGGCACAAAAATGCTGGCTGGCTGTGAGGCAGAAACCCTGAGAGCATTGGTTGCATCTGGTCTAGAGCCTTCTTAACCTGTTAGGCTCCAGGAGTGACTATTTTCCAGAACTTGACATACCCCAGAGCAGGTAGGCTCAGCATACACGCAGCGGCAGTTCCCAAGCTCAGCCTGCATCAGAATGACCTGGAACTTTCCATGAAAACAGATGGCTTAGGGTCAGTGATAGAGCCAGCATGGAGCTCTGGGTTTGACATCCAGAAGCAAAAAAAAAAAAAAAAGTACTTCTTCTACCGTGGTGGTAACCCTGTAATTCCAGAACTCTTGAGTCTGTGTAGAAGGGTCTGGAACGCCTGACCATTTACATTACATGGTGAGTCTGTTTCAAAAAAGACAAAAATTTAAAAGGAAAGAATTCATTTTATTTTACTCCCAGAGTTTCAGACTTCCTAGGCAGGGGCATGGGGGTGATATTTGAGATATATATATGAAGAGCAGGTAGAACTCACCGTGCGGGCCACACTGCCTGCAGAGCATGATCCTCCTGTTTTAGCCTTAGAGTGCTAAGCTGCACCTAAGCCTGCACCACCAGTCCTAGCTTTTGTACTTTGAGGGAAGGGAGGGGAACAGATGCTTGGGACAGGGTTTTACTCATAGCCCTGATTGGCCTTGAGCTTGTGACAGTCTTGCTTCATTAAGCATCCAGACTGCTGCTGGGATTACAGGTCTGAGCCGCCCTGTCCTGTTGGTGGTGGATCTCTGAGAATTCTAGGCCAGCCTGCTCTACACTGTGAGTTCCAGGATAGCCAGGGTTATGTGATAAGACTCTACCTTAACTTCCTCTCCCGCAGAAGACTGTATCTCATGATCATTTTAGGGGTTAAAAAGAGTGCAAGTAGGTGAATTGTCACTTGGTGATCTTGCTTCCATTAGAGACCCCACATATATCTGTGGAGAGGCCACATAGTCTCTAGGCTCTGCCTAACCTGGGGCTAGAAAGGTGGACGGGAATGTGGTCTCCTTGGGGGAAGTCGGGGCAGAAAGGTCTCATGTATGCTTTCATACTGGCAGATCTAAGGGACAGCTTAGTGTAAGGTGAGAGGAATAGGGCTTTCTTTCCTATCTTGGCCTGATTGTCTTTCCACCTTCCTTATGCAGTACCTAGCCTGCTCCATGTAAGCCCATGTCCTCAGTCTCCCACATCCACCCTACAAGGCCCATGGGATTCCCCAACCTCACTGTTCAGCAGTCTTGTCTCTCCTACGCAGGGAGCCCAACATCTGCCATCTAAGCTATGGCTAGAACAACAAAATGTGTTACTGTTACTTTCTGAGACATGGTCTTACTGTATAGCCCCTGGCCAGAATACACACACACACTTTTTTTAAGACATGGCCTCATTATGGACCCTGGCTGTCCTGGAACTCACTTTGTAGACCAAGCTGGCCTCAGACTCACAGAGATCCCCTTGCCTCTGCCTCCTGAGTGCTGGGATTAAAGGGTGCACCACCACTGCCCAGCTTTCCCCCTGGTTTTTTGAGACAGTGCCTCACCGTGTAGCCCTTTAACACCTAGACTGAAGACTGAACCCAGGGCCTTGTGCAAGCACACTACCATTGAGTTAGAGCCCCAAGCTGATCTGTCTCCACCTCCTCCTCCCTCTGCCCCTCCTTCCTCCCTTCCTCCTTTGATACAGTCTCACACTGTAGCTCAGGCTACACCATAGCGTAGGCTTTCCTGGAACTTACTGTGTAGCCAAGACTAGCCTCACACTCAAAGCAATCCTCTCATCTCAGCCTCCTGGGCTTTAGGGTTGTAAGCTTGAGACAGCATGTCTGTCTCAGTGATTTTCTTTTTTTAGATTTGTTTATATTTTATTTTATTTTTGTTTTTTCGAGACAGGGTTTCTCTGTATAGCCCTGGCTGTCTTGGAACTCACTTTGTAGACCAGGCTGGCCTCGAACTCAGAAATCCACCTGTCTCTGCCTCATGAGTGCTGGGATTAAAGGCGTGTGCCACTATGCCTGGCTAGATTTGTTTATTTTTATTTTATATGTATAAGAGTTCTCACTACTTATTTTTAAAGATTTTTTAAAAGATGTATATATATATATATATATATATATATATATATATATATATATATAAACACACACACTGTAGCTGTCTTCAGACCCACCAGAAGAAGGCATCAGATTCCATTACAGATGGTTGTGAGTCACCATGTGGTTGCTGGGAATTGAACTCAGGACCTTTGGAAGAGCAGTCAGTGCTCTTAACTGCTGAGCCATCTCCCCAGCCTGTGTTCGAGCTACTTATGTGTTTGTGTACAGTGTGTGTAGAGTGCCCTGTGAGGCTAGAAGATGGTAACAGGTAACCCCAGCACTGGGGGTGATTGTGAGTAGCACATGTGCTATTAACCACTGAATCGTCTCTCCAGACCCAGAGAAATCTGCTGGACCCACTGAAAACAGTTCCACAGTAGATAAAATCATTTGCCACGTGAGACTGAGAACCCGGGTTCCACTCCGGAAACCATAGTGAAGGGAGAGACTTATCTTTGAAAGCTGCTCTTTGGCCTCCAAATGGGTGCTGTAGCATGCATGCTCCTGTGAACACACTCAAATGGGTGCTGTAGCATGCATGCTCCTGTGAACACACTCAAATGGGTGCTGTAGCATGCATGCTCCTGTGAACACACTCAAATGGGTGCTGTAGCATGCATGCTCCTGTGAACACACTCAAATGGGTGCTGCAGCATGCATGCTCCTGTGAACACACTCAACAAGAGCAGCAATAAGTTGAACAAAACAAAACCAGAAAAAAACAGGAACAATAGCACACATCTTTGACCCCAGCACTGGGGAGACAGAGGCAGGCAGATCTCTGAGTTCAAGGTCAACTGATCTACAGTGTAAATTCTAGGTCAGCCAAGGCTGCATAGTGAGACCCTATCTCCAAAAAAAAAAAAAAAAAAAAAAAAAAAAAAAAAAAATCTTGCCCTGCTTCTTCCCAGCGTTGCTGAGAAGACCATAACTGCTATCCCAGTCAACCTCCCCATCATCCCACAAAACTCCCTCACTTTGCCGTTGTGCTGGCCACGCTGGCCCTCTTGTCTGTCCTATCTCAGTACCTTTTGCCCATCAATTGCTGGACCTTCATTGGCATCCGCATTTTCAATGCCTTGAAATTACACATTCGTGAGCTTGCTTGCTTTTTTTCCATTTTCTGCTCACCGGCAGTTGTGGGGCTTTCTACCTATGTGCCCTCAGACCCTAGAGAACCTCAGGAGCCTGTGCTAGCTAAGTATCTTCTGATTAGACAGGCTCTCATAGGATACTGTGTAGAGCTGCATCCCTCAGATAAGAATGTCTGAAACAGAGGCTGGTGAGATGGCTCAGTGGTTAAGAGCACCCGACTGCTCTTCCGAAGGTCTGGAGTTCAAATCCCAGCAACCACATGGTGGCTCACAACCATCCATAACAAGATCTGACTCCCTCTTCTGGAGTGTCTGAAGACAGCTACAGTATACTTACATATAATAAATAAATAAATCTTTAAAAAAAAAAAAAAAGAATATCTGAAACAGCTTTCCAGGGAAGGGAACCCAAACTGAGAAATCAGCTCTCCAGGAAGAGGGAGATGAACCCAATCAGAGGGACCAGAAAAGCATGGAGGAAAACCATGTGCAAAAGTCCCAACTCACAGAGGTTCCTGGGAGCCATAAGTGCCCAGTTTGGATGGGGCAGTGGATTGGGGTCAGGTTGAAAGCAAATGTGTTAAAGTCACAGGCAGACAACACGGGGCCTGCCATCTATTCTGAGGGCAGTGCCAATGAATGCATTTGATTTTCTAATGCTCTTCATCAAAACCCAAAACCTCACTAAATAGGCAAACCCTATATCCAGACATTGTGTTTGTTTGTTTGTTTGTTTGTTTTTTGAGGCAGGGTTTCTCTGTGTAGCCTGGCTGTTCTAGAACTTGCTCTGTAGACCAGGCGGGCCTTGAACTCTTAGAGATCCACCAGTCTCTGCCTCCTGAGTGCTGAGATCAAAGGCGTCCATCACCACAGCCTGGCTTTTTGTTCGTTTGTTTTGTGTTCTTTATTACGTTTATTGATTGATTTTGTATGTGAACATGCATGCCTGTACAAGGTGTGTGTGGAGGTCAGGGAACAACTTTCAGGATTTGGCTCTTGTTTGTCCTTTCACCATGTGGCTCCTGGGGATTAAACCCAGGTTGTCGTGCTTGGTGGCAGGCACCTTTACCCACTGAGCTCTCTCAGCAGCCCCAGGCATCCGTGAGGAACAAGCCTTCACCAGACACCATGCTAGACATTCTAGCTTCCAAAGTTGTGAACAAAATATGATTCTGGAGCTAGAGAGGCAAAGCTCTAGGTTTGGGCTGTTTCTTTGAGACAAGATCTTGCCCCATTGTAGCTCAGACTAGCTTTGAACTCCGACTTCCTGCCCTATCTTACCTCCCAAGAGCTGAGTTACAGATATCCACAGTCACACCAGCTGGCATTTTAGAAAGGGCTGTGGACAGGGTAAGTGCCAGAGAGAAAACCTGGTTATGGTGACATTGAGAGGTGCAGCGTCACATGAGTGACCCCAGTGGTACCTCTTCCATTGTAAAAGACGCAGAAACTGGCTTGGGGAAAGAGGTGGAACCTTCGGGATCTGCTGGACCCAGAGTTACTGCCTTTCTCCAAAACACAGCTTGGAGCTCCTTGGTCAGGGACAGAGTCGAGGACATTTGAAATGACACCGAGGACAGAGGACAGGAGCCAGGACTGGGTGGCTGTCTGGATAGTGGCTGGGCTCTACAAGTTTTCTAGGCAGGACTGATGGGGAAAGCTGTGAGGGACAGGAGCAGTGACAGACTGGAGGGCGGGTGGCCCTGGGGAGGGAATGGAGGAAGGAAGCATCCCAAACCGTTGGTGTGCTAGGGAGGGGGGAACTGAAGGCAAGCGAAGAATCTACAATCTTAGTGTGATTGGGCTGTTAGGACACAATACCGCAGCCGAGATCACTGGTGAGCAGCAGAAATGTAAGCTTTCTTTGGCTTACTTTTCTCAGGGGCCTTCCTTCTTTTCTTCCTCCTCTTCCTTCCTCTCCTTTATATACACACACACACACACACACACACACACACACGCACACACCACACATACACACACACACACACACACACGCACACATACACACACCACACATACACACACACACACACACACATACACACACCACACATACACACACACACACACACACACACACACACACGCACATACCACACATACACACACACACACACGCGCACACACCACACATACACACACACACCACACACACACACACACACACACACACCACACATACACACCACACACACACACGCACACACCACACATACACACGCACACACCACACATACACACACACACACACACACACACACCACACATACACACACACACACACACACACACACACACACACGCACACACCACACATACACACACACACCACACACACACGCATACACACACACACCACACACACACACACACACACCACACATACACACACACCACACACACACACACACACACACACACGCACACACCACACATACACACACACACCACACACACACACACACACACACGCACACACCACACATACACACACACACCACACACACACACACATACACACACACACCACACACACACACACACACACACACACACAATTATATAATTTATTCATTTATATGTGTGAGAGATGTGTATGTATATTTGTGTCTTCCTTGATTTCTGTCCACATTATTGTATTTGTTTTGAGACAGGGTTTCTCTGTGTAGCCCTGGCTGTCCTAAAACTCACTATGTAGACCAGGCTGGCCTCAAACGAACTCACAGAGATCCGTCTACCTCTGCCTCCTGAGTGCTGGGATTAAAGGCGTGTTCCACCACTTTCTGCTTCTCTTTTTTCATTTTTTTTAAAAATGTGTGTGTGTGTTTGCAGGTTTGTATGTGTGCACACGCAGGTTCGTGTGTATGTGTGCAATATATACCATAGTGTATGGGGGGATCCTGAGTTCTAAGATACTCTGCAATTAAATAGCAAGACCAGCTTGGGTCAGGCATGGTTGTGCAGGTTTATAATCTACAGTCAGGCCTGTCTCAGAAAAACAAGCAAAACACACAGGGCTTAGCGTGGCGTGGCTCAGTGCCAGAAGACATCCTCAGGTGATAGTTCTGCCCTGCATCTCATCTGAGACAGTGTCTCCTGTTTGCCTCAGCATGCACCAGGCTTCCTGGTCTAGGAACTTCTTGTGGTTCTCTTGTTTACCACATTCCTGTAGCTCAGGGACTTTAGCTGGGCATCCAGCTTTAACTGGATTCAGGGAATATGAACTCAGGTTCTCGTGCTTGCACGACAAGTATTTACTCATGGAACTTGCTCCTCAGACCTCCATCTTAGCTTTTGAGTTTTACTGAACCTAGGCTTCATGAATTGGCTAGATCAACTAGCGAGCACTATTCAGGTCTTCAGGGATCTGAGTTACTGACATGTGTACCTGTGCCCAGTTCTTATTTGAGTTCTGGGAATAGGAACACAGATCCTAATGCTTGTCTGGCAGGTATGTTACCAACTGAACCACCCGGAAGTCCATGCCTGTTTTGTTTGTTTTCCTGAGACAGCCCCAAGAGTCAGAATAATAGATGTGCATCACTAGGTCTGACCTGAGCTGGTCTTGCTATGTAGTTGTAGGATGTCTTAGAACTCAGGATCCCAGCTGGGCATGGTGGCTCATGCCTTTAATCCCAGCACTCGGGAGGCAGAGGCAGGCAGATTTCTAAGTTCGAGGCCAGCCTGGTCTACAAAGTGAGTTCCAGGACAGCCAGGGCTATGCAGAGAAACCCTGTCTTGAAAAACCAAACCAAAAAAAAAAAAAAAAAAAAAAAGAATTCAGGATTCCTTGCCTCTGGCTAACCAGTTCCAAGATGCAGGTATGCTCCACCATGCCTAGCTAAAGAAAGCTTTTGCTTGCTGGACAATGGTGGCACACGCCTTTACTCCTAGCACTTGGGAGTCAGAGGCAGGAGGATCTCTGAGTTCAAGGCCAGCCTGGTCTACAGAGTGAGTTCTAGGACAGCCAGGACTGCACAGAGAAACCCTGTCTCGAAAAACCAAAAAGAAAAAAAGAAAGAAAGAAAGCTTTTCCTCAGAATCTTGAGACTGCAAAGACCAAGGTCGAGATCCAGAAGATCTGCTGTCTGGTGAGAACCTGTTCCTCACAGGTGGAATTCTTGTGTTTTGAAGACCTCTCTTGGGTCTCTTTAATTTTTACCTTTTTACCTCAGGGGCGGTGGGGGTGGGCTGGTGGCAGTGGTAGTGTATCCCTTTAATCTCAGCACTTGACCAGCAGAGGTAAACAGATCTCTGAGCCCAAGGCCAGAGGTCTACAGAGCAAGTTGCAGGACAGCCAGGGAAATCGTGTCTCAAAACAAACAAAGATGTCTTTTATTTTATGTGTTTGCCTATTTTGCCTGCTTGTATGTATATGTACTCTGCGAGTGCCTGGTGCCTGCAGAGCCAGAAGATGCAGTTGCATCCCCTGGAGCTGGAGTTATAGATGGTTGTAATCCTCCATGTGAATGCTGGGAATTGGACCTGGGTCCTCTACAAAAACAGTCAGTGCAGCTGCGCGTGGTGGCACACGCCTTTAATCCCAGCACTCGGCAGGCAGATTTCTGAGTTCGAGGCCACCCTGGTCTACAGAGTGAGTTCTAGGACAGCCAGGGCTACACAGAGAAACCCTGTCTTGAAAAACCAAAAAAACAAAAACCAAAAACCAACCAAACAAACAAACAAACAAAAAAAAACAGTCAGTGCTTTTTAACTGCTGACACTGTTTTTCGGCCACACTTTTTATTTTTTATTTTTTTTAAAGATTTATTTATTATATATAAGTACACTGTAGCGGTCTTCAGATACACCAGAAGAGGGCGTCAGATCCCATTATGGATGGTTGTTTCTGGGATTTGAACTCAGGACTTTTGGAAGAGCAGTCGGTGCTCTTAACCACTGAACCATCTCTCCAGCCCCTTTATTTTTTAAAGATGTATTTATTTTATGTATATGAGTACACTGCAGTTGTCTTCAGACACACCAGAAGAGTGTATTGGATCCCATTACAAATGGTTGTGAGCCACCATGTGGCTGCTGGGACTTGAACTCAGAACCTCTGGAAGAGCGGTCAGTGCTCTTAGCTGCTGAGCCATCTCTCCAGTCCCCCACTTTTTATTAGTTGATTATTGTTGAGACAAAATCCCACTGTAGCTCAGCCTGGACATCCTCCTGCCTCAGGTTCCCAAGCACTAGAATTACAAGTGTGATCTACCAGGCTGTGTCTGAGCCTCAGGCCTGGTGCCTGAGGAAGCCAGAAGCCTTTGTATCTCCTGGAACTAGAATTACAAATGGCTGTTAGCTGACAAATGGGTTCTGGGAACTGGTCCTTTGTAAGAGCAGCCAGTGCCCTTAACCCCTGAGCCATCTCTCCAGTCTCTCCTCTGTCTCAGTACCATGACACTGGTGATTAGGTTTCAGATATGAGTGTTGCAGGGTGGAGGTGTGGTCACAAGCACTCTGACCATAGCACCCCTGTCACTAATAGAGTGGGCAGTGGCTCTGGGTGAGTAGGATGGGGACAGCTTTAGAGAGAATCTGCAATGGAGGCCAGCAATCCCTGTGCCTGAGACTGCCATGCAAAAGAGAGGATGCTGCCTTCCCCCTTCCCTCCAGGATGTTTTCATGGACCCTTCTCTTTGCAGGACCATTGGCCTGGAAATAGTCCAACAGGAAGCTGTGACCAAAGCCAGGGTAGAGATCTGAGTCCAGTGTCCGGCCCCTGGGACCGGACATCATCAGGTAAGCGCTTTCTTTGTTGAACCTGCTCCTTCCATCCTCTCTCAATAGAGGGAGTGTGTCCTTCCCCTTTCCTAGTGTCCTGAAGAGCAGCTCTACGAAAGCAGACCATTCAGGCAGAGGGAAGGTGGATGGGTGCAGAGGCTTGGCTCATGCTCCCTACAGAGAGAGAGAGAGAGAGAGACTCAAGTGCATTCATGCTCAAGGTCTCCCTGTAGCAAACCTTCATGTTAGCCATTATCAGTCAGGTTTTACCTGTGAGAATCAGGAGACTCAGGGAAAGTGTCAGTCGGAGGTTGGTGACAGATACCCAGCAAGAAGTCTTAAGCCCCTTTCCCTCGTCTTTTTCTCTCCTAAGAGAAGTTGGAGATTTCCTTTCATTCTAACAGAGTCCTAAGATTTGCTCTGTCCCAAAGGAGGCTGTATCTCCTATTTTGGAAGGGGGATGGGTCGCCATCAGAGGTTCTGTGGTGGCCCCTAAGTCCTACCCTCAGTCGGAGTGGGCTCTGCTTTCTTTATTATTACCATCATCATCATTATTATTTTATTTATTTATGTTTCAATGTTGTTCCCCTTCCCAGTCCTCCCTCCAGGATCTCCCGAATCCCACCTCCCTCCCCTTCGCCTTTAAGAGGGTGCTCAGCCACCCACCCACCCTTGTTCCCTCCTCACCCTTCTAGTATCCTCCTTCTTGGCGCATCAAGCCTCCACAGGACCAAGTGCATCCCCTCCCAAATAACTCTTCTTTCAAAAGAAAAAAACAAACACATTGTGTCAAACGAAATGCTCCTCAGAGTCAATGTGATGATGTTGGTTAGGTCTTATTTGGGAAGTTAAAGACGCAATCTTTAATTTTATTGTATTAAAAAGCAATTGAAGCTGGGCGGTGGTGGTGCACGCCTTTAATCCCGCACTTGGGAGGCAGAGGCAGGCGGATTTCTAAGTTCGAGGCCAGCCTGGTCTACAAAGTGAGTTCCAGGATAGCCAGGGCTACACAGAGAAGAAACCCTGTCTCGAAAAAAACAACAACAAAAAAAACCCAACAAACAACAAAAAAAAAACCAAAACCAAAAAAAAAAAAAGCAATTGAAAGAAGGGCTTTGCTTTAAGGGCCAGAGCCTGTGGAGGTGATGCGAGGTCGCGGAAGTGGCCAGATCAGCTGCACTCAGTCCTCTCCCCCAAGCTTGGGCTTGCTTTCCAACTCAGCGCGTCATCTGCTGGGTATGTCGAGTTACTGCCTCAGGCCGCCAGAGGGCGCCTCAGATGGAGCAGGGGGCGGGAACCTGGGCTCCCCGCGAAGACTGCAACCTCCCCGGTCCACCGCTGAGAGGCAGAGAGCCGGGAATCCCGGGTGTCAGTATTCCAGGAGTGAGATGAACGCCCAGGGTACAAGCGGTCCACCATGGCCCACGGATCCTCCCTTCCGTGCCAACGCCTTCCGAGATCCACACGGAGAAGGCGGACCCCAGGACGCGTCTGGAGCAGGTGCTTGACCCTGGACCTCTAGGGCCTGGGCGGAGAAGAGGACAGCGGAGCGTACAGGCGCCTAAGAGGGGCGCAGGGGCCCCCAAGGCAGTAGCCACGCCCCTCTAAGACCCCGCCTCCATGCCCCGCCCACCCCGCCCCCTCCCTGCCTTGGTGGGAAACCCAGGGCCCTCCACAGCCACGGAGTCCCGCCATGCGCGTTGCGCGGCTCCTACCTCTGCTTCTTCTGTTGGGGCCGCAGCTCCGGGCTGCTGGTGTCACGGAGCCGACTCTACCCACCGTGGTCCTTGCCATCCTGGCCCGCAATGCTGAACACTCTCTGCCCCACTACCTGGGTGCGCTGGAGCGCCTGGACTACCCCCGGGCCAG
Organism: Mus caroli; assembly: GCF_978045245.1. Classification (NCBI taxonomy): domain Eukaryota; kingdom Metazoa; phylum Chordata; class Mammalia; order Rodentia; family Muridae; genus Mus; species Mus caroli. The sequence goes on along the minus strand of NW_028227257.1, from coordinate 151,078,238 downwards.
GCTGGCCCTCTGGTGAGAGATCCAGGGGTGGGTGCATTTGGGCATCAAGCCCCAGGACCCAGGAAGGCTTTTGACCTGGAGGCCTTATTGCTTCTGCCCAGACACAACCCGAGCAAGCTCCTCCCTCCCAGACATACCTCAAGCCCCTCAGCAGTATTCCTAAACCCCGCGGGGCAAGAATCGACCTCTGAGGCCAGGGTTCAGCCCAGGGACACCCACCCCTCCTTTGGGCTCCCTACTCGTCCCGGGTCTCCCAGGCTTCCTGGGTTTCCCCTGGGTTTCAGTTAGGCCTGTCCTTTCTGACCGAGCAGTACATCGCAGTAAAGACCTGTGGTCTGCCTGATGTGCGGTAGAACAGACTGAACCTCTGGACTCCCCTGGGGCCCAGCATAGAAAGGATCACTCAGACTGGAGGTTTCTAGAGAGCAGGTGGAGGGAACCCTCATCCCCAGGCGGCATGCTCGGGTGCCCTCCTGAGTGGTACTGCTAAGCTTCTCTGGGTAGAGGGGCTGGCTGGTTCTGACAGCCAAGGGTGTGGTCTCATGGGATGCTGGGATCAGAGGTTGCAGTACCCTGTCTAAAAAAGTCAAAACAGGGAGGAGCCTGAGCAGAGGCTGGAGATAGAGTACTCCTCACAGCACACCAAAGTTCGGCTGGGGTGGAGCTGTGGCCTGGGGAGGCTGCCCACAGCCACCACACTTGGGGAGTTAGTTAGTTCCCACCCCTGTAAGACTTGACACGTAGTTAGTCTTCACTTCTGGGGAATTGGCTTAAAGGAACAGCATCGCCTAAAACCTGGGCTCTTGGCTAAGCCTTCCACCTCCATTACTGAGCCCCGTCCCCAGCAGAGGGGCTCCGTGGTAACAGAACTTGGACTACTAGCTCTTCTCAGGGGTTGTCGGAGCATGGTGTGAGCCTAATTACAGCTGGGGGGGGGGGGGCATTAGGTAAGGAGAGAAAGGCAATGACTGTTTTGTCTGATTCTGAGCTGGAAAAGGCCTGATGTGTGGAGCCATGGAGAGGGATGGAAGTGAGGGGACGTGGCAGGTGCAATCTTTAAGGTCAAGGGACTTTCCAAGTGCACTCAGGCCGAGGATGGCTCAGGGGTCAGGGGCTTGCCTGATGTGTACAAGTCTCTAGGTTCAATCCCCACAGTACAATACACAAAATTAGAAGGGAGGACGTGAAGCACAGAGAGGCATGGACCTTGCCTGAGGCTCCACAGGACATCCTCCAGCACCTCCACTGGAGCACACAACTCTCCCCCATCGCTCTCAGGACAGTCATTCTGTGTCGTGCTCGCAGGTGTGCCACAGATCACAACGTGGACAACACCACAGGGATGCTCCAGGAATGGCTGGCTGCTGTGGGTCGGGACTATGCGACTGTCGTCTGGAAGCCTGAGGAGGAGGCCAGGTGGTTAACGGAGGGCAAGGGTACTGGAAGATGGTGAACAGCCATTCCCCGGGGCACAGCCCCCAGAGCACGCATGTCTGTTCTGTGCAGAGAACGAGAGGCCCCTCTCTCAAGAGATCATTCCACCTTTCTCCACTTCAGGTCCTACCCAGACGAACAGGGTCCCAAGCACTGGACCAAAGAACGGCATCAGTTTTTGATGGAGCTGAGGCAGGAAGCACTGGCCTTTGCCAGGGTCTGGGGAGCTGACTACATCCTGGTAAGAAAGCCTGGCTAGAGAGTAGGGGGGCAAGCATCAGGACCTGCTCCCAATAAAGTCTGGTTATAACCAAACTGTCTATAGGACGGCTCTTCTGAAGACTGAGCTGAGACCCCTGTATTTAAGTTCACATTAGATACTAAGCCTGGCTCCTTGTACAGGTCTTAGGTTATATGCTGTTCCTAGATTCCTGAGCTTTTGTATGCCAAGAGTATAAACTGAGCCTGGATCCCTGGATTAGAGCTCAGAATAGAATTTTTTCCCAATATTTTTGTTATGTTTGCTCACTGGGTTTTCGAGACAGGGTTTCTCTGTGTAATCCGGACTGTCCTGGAACTCCCGCTGTAGACCAGTCTGGCCTCAGAGATCCTCCTGCCTCTGCCTCCCAAGGGTTGGGATCCAAAGTGTGTGCCTCCACCACCTGACTGACTTTTGTTTTACGAAGGTGGGCGTCTTGGCGCATGCAGCCCACAGAGGGCAGAAGGGGGCCTGGAAGCGAGCTCCACTTAGTAGTGAGTCACCATTGGGTCAATGGGTTTCCAATTCAGGTGCTCTGCAAGAGCCACCAGTCCTTTTTTTTTTTTTTTGAGACAGGGTTTCTTTTTTTTTTTTTTTTTTTTGGTTTTTCGAGACAGGGTTTCTCTGTGTAGCCTTGGCTGTCCTGGCACTCACTTTGTAGACCAGGCTGGCCTCGAACTCAGAAATCCGCCTGCCTCTGCCTCCCGAGTGCTGGGATTAAAGGCGTGCGCCACCACGCCCGGCTGCCACCAGTTCTTTTAATCAGTCCCCTCAGATTAGTTCCTGCTGTGTAAGCTAGACCTCAGATAAGATTCTCAGATCTGCTACTTGCTCTGCTCTAAGCCAGCATCTCAGAATGGCCCCTTGTCAGAAATGTTTAGCCCCTTCTCATATCTGTATCCTGTATCCTGTATGTATGTAGGTATGTATAAGTGCACATGCCATGGTATGTATGTGCATGTCAGAGGATGGCTTTCTAGAGTTGGTTCTACTGTGTGGGTCCCAGAGACTGAATTCTAGTTGTCAAGCTGGGCAGCAAGTGCCTTTACCTTTCTAGGCGCCTCTCTCTGGCCCTGGTTAGATCTCTGTGTGCTCAGAGCTACTCTGAAGAAATTCCCCCTCAGTGAGCTCTGGTCCCGAGTCTGAGACAGGATTCCCTGTGACACTGTCCTTCTCCAAAGTTCGCAGATACAGACAACATTCTTACGAACAACCGGACACTGAAGCTTCTCATAGATCGGCAGCTGCCGGTGGTGGCCCCGATGCTGGACTCTCAGACCTATTATTCCAACTTTTGGTGTGGGATCACTCCACAGGTGAGACTGGGTGAGGCCCCAGGAGCCCCAGGGTCCTGGGAGGATAGATCCTGAGGCTTCAAGGCCTTTGGGCCAGGATAGGCTTGGCCTCAGCCCAACACATTCTCTCCTCCAGGGCTACTATCGCCGCACGGCTGAATACTTCCCTACTAAGAATCGCCAGCGCCAGGGCTGCTTCCGGGTCCCTATGGTCCACTCTACCTTCCTGCTGTCCTTGCAGACTGAGGAAACAGCCCGGCTGGCCTTCTACCCGCCTCATCCCAACTACACCTGGCCTTTTGATGACATCATTGTCTTTGCCTATGCCTGCCAGGCTGCTGGTGAGGACCAGGCCTTCTTCAGCAGGCCTTGGGGACCCCTGTGCCTTTGCACCTGCTGGTCCCCCTGCTTAGCCAATCTCCACCCCACATTTCATTCTATCAACTCCTGCTGGTCCCTTGGGTCATTACCTTTCTTAAATTTACTGCCTAGTGGAGGAGAAGGGCTGGTGGCTGTCCCCATTTGTCACTTTTAGGTATTGCTTCACTGAGGAGATATTTATGGAACACTCACTGTGTGACAGGCACTGGGGAGAGAGTGGTAATCAGGGAATCTCTGCCCTCCCAGAGCCTGCAGTCCAGGTAGTCAGAGGCCCTCACACATCAGATTTATTTTATTTTGTGTATGCATGCTTTGCCTGCATGTATGTCTGTGAACTGCCTGCATGTGTGTCTGTGTACTGCCTGCATGTATGTCTGTGTACTGCCTGCATGCATGTCTGTGTACTGCCTGCATGCATGTCTGTGTACTGCCTGCCTGCATGTCTGTGTGCTGCCTGCCTGCATGTCTGTGTACTGCCTGCATGCATGTCTGTGTACTGCCTGCATGTATGTCTGTGTGCTGCCTGCATATATGTCTGTGTACTGCCTGCCTGCATGTCTGTGTACTGCCTGCCTGTATGTCTGTGTACTGCCTGCATGCATGTCTGTGTGCTGCCTGCCTGCATGTCTGTGTACTGCCTGCCTGCATGTCTGTGTACTGCCTGCCTGTATGTCTGTGTACTGCCTGCATGCATGTCTGTGTGCTGCCTGCCTGCATGTCTGTGTACTGCCTGCATGCATGTCTGTGTGCTGCCTGCCTGCATGTCTGTGTACTGCCTGCATGTATGTCTGTATGCTGCCTGCATGCATGTCTGTGTGCTGCCTGCCTGCATGTCTGTGTACTGCCTGCCTGCATGTCTGTGTACTGCCTGCCTGTATGTCTGTGTGCTGCCTGCCTGCATGTCTGTGTACTGCCTGCATGCATGTCTGTGTGCTGCCTGCCTGCATGTCTGTGTACTGCCTGCATGTATGTCTGTGTACTGCCTGCATGTATGTCTGTATGCTGCCTGCATGTATGTCTGTGTGCTGCCTGCATGTATGTCTGTGTACTGCCTGCATGTATGTCTGTGTGCTGCCTGCATATATGTCTGTGTACTGCCTGCATGCATGTCTGTGTTCTGCCTGCATGTATGTCTGTGTTCTGCCTGCATGTATGTCTGTGTACCGCCTGCACGTATGTCTGTGTACTACCTGCATGTATGTCTGTGTACTGCCTGCATGTGTGTCTGTGTACTGCCTGCACGCTTGGTGCTTCCAGGAAGTGGTGAGTCTCCACGTGTGTTCTGGAAATCGAACCTCAGTCCTTTACAAGGACAAGTGCTCTTAACCACCAAACCAACTCTCTGTTCCCCAAGAAAAAGTATTTTGAAGCAGAAAGGCCAGCGTATGTGAAGACCCCGTGATAGGAAGGAGCCTAAGAAGGCAGGTGGTGGAGCACAGTGAGGGTGCACAGCGCAGGCGAGGCAGGACAGGAAGACAGGGCCAGCCTGGGAACCGATGGGCACAGACCTGGTCTTTAGCCTGTCAGTGCTGTGTTGCCCTCAGAGGGTCATATGATCAGATGGTCACATGATCAGACTGGCACTAGAAGTCACACTGGTGGTGTGGCTGTGTCCTGCTCCCTCCTCTTCCCTCCCTCTTACTCCTTTGATGCAGGGTCTCTCATGAAGCCTGTTGAGATCATTAAGCCCCAACAATTCTTCTATCCATCCCCACAACCCTGACTGGGTTTACAGGCATGCACATGTCCAGGGTTTCTTTTTTTCTTCTTTCTATTCTTTTGTTGTTGTTGTTATTTTGCATGTGTGTTAGATTCAAGCTCTGGTCCACAGTGCTGAGCCATCTTCTCAGCCCTGATGGTGGTTTTCTATTTAATTTTTATCTTTGTGCTGGGCGGAGACCTTTAATCCCAGAACTATGGAGGCAGAGGCATTGGATCTCTGAGTTCGAGGCCAGCCTGGTCTACAGAGTGAGTTCCAGGACAGCCCGGGCTGCACAGAGAAACCCTGTCTCGAGTGTGTGTGTGTGTGTGTGTGTGTGTGTAGTGTGGGGATGGAACCCAGAGTGCAGAGTGTACCCCTGGGCTACACTCCAGTGCTATTTTTCTGTGTATGCCACTCTACCACTGAGCCATGCCCCCAACCTGCCAGTATTCTTTTTAGACAGGGACTCACTATATAGCCCTGGCTAGCCTGGAATTTATTTTGTAGACCAGGCTGGTGTTAAACTCAGAAATCCACCTGCCTCTGCCTCTCCAGTGCTGGGACTAAAGATGTGTGCCACTACCCTAGCATTGTTATTTATTTTCATTTTTTGCACGAATGCTTGTCTGCTGATATGTATGTATGTGTACCACGTGGGCACAGTGCCTAAGAAGGCCAGAATAGGGTGTTGTATCCCCTGAAATCAAACTTACAGGTGGTTGTGAACTGAACTCAGGTCATCTGCAAGAATAAGAAGTGCTTTCTTTTAGTTGCTGAGCTATCTCTCCTTCACCCCATAATTATTCTTAAGAAGAAATTTGCTTAGAAAGGAAATGTTTTGCTGTGAGTGGGATAAATCCAATCCCAAGGGCACTGGGCATAGTGGCACATGCCTTTAATCCTGGCACTCCTGATTTCTGTGAGTTCAAGGCCAGCCTGGTCTACATGAGGAGTTCCAGGCTAGCCAGGGCTACAAAGTGAGATCCTGTCTCAATTCACCTTCCCTTACCAAACCAAACCAAACCAAACCAAACCAAACCAAACCAAACCAAACCAAACCAAACAAAAAATCCCCAACCACCCCAAGGAAGAACTGAGGATGAAATGGAGGCAATACTGTGGGACACCCTGACAGAGAAGGCTGTGCCCGTGGGATCAGGACCCAGACCGAAGCTTGGCTAGGGCTGTGAAGACGATCTGGGGAGGGGAGAACTTTCCTGGGGGTCAGGGAGGGAAGGGCCCTGGTTGTCCACCATGAGGTGCTGGTGAAGTCTGCAGCATGTAGGCAGGTAAGAGAAGGGCTGGAAGCTCAGCCCAGTGCCCTAGCCACTGTGGCACAGCTGGGTCGCTGACCGTGCCTGCTGAGAGCCTCGTGCCAGCACTCACAGGGTCTTTCTGCAGGGGTCTCGGTGCATGTGTGCAGTCTCTGACTGTGCATGTCTGAGAGCCTCGCTCCAGCACTCACACGGTCTCTCTCTCTCTGCAGGGGTCTCGATGCATGTGTGCAATGACCATCGTTACGGGTACATGAATGTGGCAGTGAAGCCCCACCAGGGCCTGGAAGAAGAGAAGACCAACTTTATCCACCTCATTTTGGAAGCACTAGGTGAGGGCTGGGGTCCCTGCTTTCCCACAATGCTCCTTTACTAGGTTTAGATTTAAGCATATTTGCATGCCAGCCTTGGTCTGAAGTCATGACAGTGAGCAAGCTCTCTTCCCTGCAGCACCTCAGGGTTCTGATCTGGCCTGCTAGCTGTTCTGCTGGAGCCAGAGTGAAGCTGGGGCTGGGCTCCAGGGGGCGTCTATGACCAGGAGTCAGCAGGGACTCATGCCTGGGCGTTGGGGGTGTTGTTTCCTTTTTCAGTGGATGGGCCCCCCATGCTGGCCTCAGCTCATGTATCTCGGCCCCCAAAGAAGCCCAGCAAAATGGGGTTTGATGAAGTAAGTTTCCAACCTACAGAACTGGAGTGGGGTGGATAAGGAACCCTCCCTTGGGCTTACATCTGCCCTTCTTGGACTCATGTCTACTCCCTCCAGGTCTTTGTCATCAGCCTGGCCCGCAGACCCCAGCGCCGGGCTCGAATGCTGAGCTCTCTCTGGGAGATGGAGATCTCTGCCCAGGTGGTAGATGCTGTAGATGGCAGGTGAGGCTCCCAGGGATGCAGCTTGGGGATCGTGACACCCATCTTGAGATCCTACGAGTGGACAAGCAGACCAGTAGAATGAGCTTCCTAAAGATCCAGGAGGTAGCCACATGGGGCCTGAGTCCTGCTCTCTCAGGAATGCCAGAGAAGGCCAACGGGGACAAGATGTCCTCCCTCAGCCCACCTGAGGGAGAAAGGTGCAGTGCAGAGGCCCCCAGGGCTTGGGTTGAGGGCTCTCACATGGCAGCTGTATAAACTCTGGGAAACTGTCCTGTCTCTGCCTCACTTCAACTTAATACATAAGCATGCTTGGTTCTTGTGGTCTCTGAGACTCCAGTGAGAAGCTAGCTAGGTCCAACACCTGGCTAAGGGGTAGGCAGCCTCAGGGATGTTCTTCATGCTAGAGTTAGGTCCCTGAGGGGCTGGAGCGTGGAACATGGGTAAAGTCTAGCTGTGTTCCACAGGGATTCAGTGGCCAAGCTACAATTGCTGCCACGGTCACATGCCCCAGATGCCAGCTGCTCTTTGCTTCAAACCCTAGGTCCCTTTTGTTCAGATATATACAAATATATGTATATTATGTATATGTATATGTGTGTATGTATGTATGTATATATATATATATATACATACACACACATACATATATATATATATATATTTCAATAGATAGGTAAATAGATAAATAGATACACATACACATACACATATATATAATTTCCCCATCATTCTTTTGGGGTTTATTTAGAAAAATTTCAAGTTTATTTGTGTGTGTTGCATATATGAGGGCGCATACATGTAGAGATCAGAGGGCATGTTTTGGGAGTCATTCTCTCCTTTCACTGTGGGATCTGGGGATTGAATTCACATTTTCAGGATTTCTAGTCAAACACTGTGTTTTTTTTTTTTTTTTTTTTTCCGAGACAGGGTTTCTCTGTGTAGCCCTGGCTGTCCTGGCACTCACTTTGTAGACCAAGCTGGCCTCGAACTCAGAAATCCGCCTGCCTCTGCCTCCCAAGTGCTGGGATTAAAGGCGTGCGCCACCACGCCCGGCCAAACACTGTGTTTTACTGAGCCACTGCTATCCCTACTGGACCTTGGTTTGTTTTTCTTTGTTTGAGACAGGTTCTCATGTAGCTAAGTTTGGCCTAGAATTCCTGACCATTCTGCTCCCAAGAGCTAGGACTACACAGGCTGCTTTGTTCTGTCTGTCTGTCTGCCTGCCTGCCTGCTTGCTTTTCTTTCCCCCTTCTCTCTCCATATAGGGTCTCACATAACTCTAGCTGGCCTGGAACTCACTATGTAGACTGGGCTTGGCCTCAAACTCACAAAGACGCCTCTTTGCCTCTGCCCTTCAGCCGCTCTGCCTCTCTGCCCCTCTCTGCCTCTCTGCCCCTCTCTGCCTCTCTGCCCCTCTCTGCCTCTCTGCCCCTCTCTGCCTCTCTGCCTCTCTCTGCCTCTCTGCCTCTCTGCCCCTCTGCCCCTCTCTGCCTCTCTGCCCCTCTGCCCCTCTCTGCCTCTCTGCCTCTCTCTGCCCCTCTCTGCCTCTCTGCCCCTCTCTGCCTCTGTCTCTCTCTGCCCCTCTGCCCCTCTGCCCCTCTGCCCCTCTGCCTCCCAAGAGCTTGACTTGTAGGCCTGCACCATTATACCTGGCTGCCCTGCAGGTGCCTTCCCTTTACTGGGCCTTGATGCAGAAAGGATTAACTACTTAGACTGCGTGTCTTTCCCATCAAGCAGAGTCCATAAGCCCATCTTCCTGAGGCTTTCTTAAGGAGACTAGAGTTAGCCGGGCGTGGTGGCGCACGCCTTTAATCCCAGCACTCGGGAGGCAGAGGCAGGCGGATTTCTGAGTTCGAGGCCAGCCTGGTCTACAAAGTGAGTTCCAGGGCAGCCAGGGCTACACAGAGAAACCCTGTCTCGAAAAACCAAAAAAAAAAAAAAAAAAAAAAAAAAGAGAGACTAGAGTTCTCTCAGCCCAGGCCACATGAAGGAGCTATAAATCTGGATCCTCCTTTAATCCAGGCTCCTGTGTGATTCTCTCCAGTGTATATAGGTGAGGCCCCTCTGGCTGCATCTCTGGTTGGTGCTTGTTACCCATGTATGCTTGTGTCTTGTAGGACACTCAACAGCAGTATCCTCAAACACCTCGGTGTGGACCTGCTCCCTGGCTACCAAGACCCCTATTCAGGCCGCACACTGACCAAGGGTGAGGTGGGCTGCTTCCTCAGCCACTACTCCATCTGGGAAGAGGTGAGGATGCCTACCCTCTGGACCATGCCCTTCAGGGATGCCCGAGAGGCTGGATGTCTTCGTCACTTGGTTGCCTGGCATACAGATGATTGCATGAGTGAATGGTGAGGCTGCCTGACATGGTCAACACTCAGCCTGGCACTACTGAGTGGTGGGGACATTTATCCCACTGTCTCTATTCCCCGGAGGGGGTTCTTCCCCAGTAACACAGGGGCCAAGGAAACTGTGTCCGTCTCATTCTTGTAAGAGAGAGTTCCCGTGAGTGGGGAGATGGCCCAGTGGTAACATGCTCTCTGGGGAAGCATGAAGACCTGAATACAGGGTTAAGTGCTTACAAAAAGCTGTGTACAGTAGGTCACATTTGTAATCCCAGTGTTGGGGGACAGATCCTGTGGGTTTGCCTGGCAAAGATGAAATGAAAGGTTCAGTGAGTGACCCTGCCTCAGAAATAAGATGTGAGACCCCTCTGCAGCTCACACAGCATGCCTCCCTTCTCTCTAAAAACTACATTCTCTTAACCCTCGTGATTTATTTTTAGTTTCTGTGTATGGGTGTTTAGCCTGCATGCCTGCCTGTACACCTCAAGTATACAGTGCCCTTGGAGGGTGTCAGGTCCCCTGGACCTGGAGTTACTCATGGTTGTGAGCTGCCCTGTGGGTCCTGGGAATCAAACCTGCATCCTCTATAAGAGCATCATGTGCTCTTAGCCGCCGAGCTAGCCCTCCAGGACCTTAGAAATATATTTTAAAATATATTTAACAAACTCCAACTCTGCTTCATTGAGGGGGGAAAAAAGAGTGAGATGAGCCTAGTGGCTCACACATTTAATCCCGGTGCTCAGGAGGCAGAGGCAGGCGGATCTTTGTGAGTTTGAGGCCAGCCTGGTCTAGAGATTGAGTTTGGGACAGCCAGGGCTACACAGAGAAACCCTGTCCAAAAATAAATAAATAAATAAAACAAAGCAAAAGAAAGTGTTGAGCTGGAGAGAAAGAGACCCCGACATTGACCTCTGAACTCCAGATGGAAGTATATGTACACAGTAAAGGAAGGGGACGTCATGGGGTCCCAGAGGGTGACACAGTTCACAAGAGGGACCAAGGCTGCACTTGTGTGTGTTTGGGGGGGAGGGGGGCTGGGGGGGGGAGGTCGTTCTTACATGTGTACTCGTTTCCCGTGCCTGGGGTCAGATGGACAGTGAACCTTCCAGACAGAAGAAAACGGGTGTGACAGTAGTGGAAAGCGGGAGGCCCTGGGGCACTCAGTCTCAGTCCCTGGCTAGGGCACTGCTGGAGAACTGGAGGGCACTGGGTGCCCGAGGGTGCCCCTGCTACCTAGCTTTTCCTTTCTTCCACCTCCAAGGAGTGTATGCGCATCTGCGATCTTTTTGCTAGTTACCATCTGTGAACAGACTGAGCGGATGACTCAGCTGGCCTTTCACCAGCTGATTTCACATTCTTTCCACATTTTCTTCCCTAGTTACAGAGAGTAGCTTTCCTTCATAATTTTAGGAGTAACTTTGTGGAGTCTCTCACACCCCCTTACCCAACCTGACTTCACAACCTGACAAAGCAAGAACCTGTGCTTCAATCTCTGAGGCTGAGCAATGACACTGGCCCCGAGAGAGCTTTACGTTCAGTGACTGTAGCAAAAGTCATGACTGCCACCAGGATTCTATCAGCTAAACTGTGGTGTGCCAGCTCAAGGGCCCTGAGTGCCAGAGCAAGATGGATTTCAGTCCCTAGGCAGCGGGAGCCCCAGCATGCTTTGGGGAGCTATAGGACAGCACAAGTCTGCAAAGTTCTCTCCCGTGTCATGCTTGCTGCAGGTGGTTGCCAGGGGCCTGGCCCGGGTCGTGGTGTTTGAGGATGATGTGCGCTTTGAGGACAACTTCCGGAGGCGGCTGGAACGGCTGATGGAGGACGTGCAGACTCAGAAGCTGTCATGGGACTTGATGTAGGCAGGCTGCCTCTCAGGGCGAGGGAGATGGCACATGCCTCTGGGGTCTGCTTTTTTATGCTGGGGTCCCAATGAGCCCTTCCTGCAGAGCCCGACCTTGTCCTATCTGGGAAAGGGCCAGGAGACCCCTGCCTCTGTAGGGACTCCTGACACTTTTGCTGTCATTTGCAGCTACCTTGGCCGGAAGCAGGTGAACCCTGAGGAGGAAGTGGCTGTGGAGGGGCTGCCTGGTCTCGTGGTGGCCGGGTACTCCTACTGGACACTTGCGTACACCTTGAGCCTGGCAGGCGCTCGCAAACTGTTAGCATCCCAGCCTCTGCATCGCATGCTACCTGTGGATGAATTCCTGCCTGTCATGTTTGATCGCCACCCAAAGTGAGACCTTGGTCGGTTAGGGCAGGGTCACCCTAGCCAGGAGTCCAGGGCAAAACCCCTTAGTGGGCAGCTACAGAGAGGGAGATGTTCACCCACATGGTCTAGGTCACCCGAGAGTTGCTGGGGTGTCAGACTCAGTGAGATGTGGACACTGAGCTGTTCATGTCCACGTGGGTTTTATTTTTAGATTTATTTTTAATTTTTAATTGCGTGTATCTGTGTGTGTGTGTGTGTGTGTATTTGCATGTGAGTGCAGGTGTCCAAAGAGGTCAGAAGAGGGCATCAGATCCCCTTAGAGCTGGAGTCACAAGCAGTAGAGAGCCACTTGATGTGGGTACAGGAACCCTGCAAAAGCAATGGCTGCTCCTAAAGGCCAAGATGTCTCCTTGACTCTCGTCCACGTGGTTTTCAACCCCATGACTTCCCTGAACTGAGCCTCAGTGTCCTCATCATGGGATATTAAAAATGCCACTTCTCAAGTAGCTATGAGGACTAGCAGGGAGGTCAGAGGTACTGCAGATAGTCAAGGCCCCAGCTCTGGGTTGGAATCCACTTAAGATTTCTTCTCTCACTTCACAGCGACCAGTACAAAGCATACTTCTGGCCTCGGGACCTCCAAGCCTTCTCAGCTAAGCCTCTGCTTGCCTCCCCCACCCACTATGCGGGAGATGCAGAGTGGCTCAGCGACACAGAGACATCCTCCCCCTGGGACGATGACAGTGGTCGCCTCATTAGCTGGACTGGCTCTCAAAAGACCCTTCGTGGCCCCCACCTGCACCTGACTGGCAGCAGTGGACACAGCCTCCATCCTCACCACAGGGATGAACTGTAGGTGAGGCTGGACCTAGAAGAGGACCAGTCCACGGCCCAGGCTTCCCTTCTCAGCTCTCTCCTCCTGCTTCCCCTCCATCCCCAATCCACCTCTTCTCTCCTTCTCTCTGATTTCTCTAGCTTTGTCTCTGTCTTGTCTCTGTATCTGCCTCTCTACCTGTCTGTCTCTCTCCATAGCTGTTGATGTCTCTACATCTGATTTTCCTTTTCTTTCTCCTGCCCCCTTGACCGCTAGCCCATGAGGTCCAAGTGGGAATCCAAATGAGCGATGAGAGGGGAGAGGAAGAGGTGACAGCCAGCAGAAATCTGACTGTTATTTTGGGCTCAGCCAGTTTTCTGTCCTCTGTACTCATTCCAGGGGAGCAGAAGCACTCAGAGACAGAGTCCACTCCTGAAGGTCACAGAGTGAAGACACTAAGACCCCAAGACTTTTTTTTTTTTTTTTGACAGGGTTTCTCTGTATAGCCCTGGCTGTCCTGGAACTCACTTTGTACACCAGGCTGGCCTTGAGCTCAGAAATCCGCCTGCCTCTGCCTCCCAAGCGCTGGGATTAAAGGCGTGCGCCACCACTGCCCGGCTACCCCAAGACTCTTGACTCTGCGTGCAAATTTAGATCCAGTGGGCTCAGGGACAGGGAGGCCTCAGCCTTTGGGGTTTCAAGCTGGCCAGAGCCCAGAGTCCTACCCTCTGAGGGCCCAACTACTTTGCCTCCATCTACCTCCGCCTTAGTGATTCCCTCCCTGCCTCACATCTGGGGCCCATTAGCACCCTCCTTCCTGGTTGGGGGAAAGTGCAAGAAGATGGGAGGCATACCTGGTGCTCAACACGCAGTAGGCCTTCAATAAAAGCCACTTGAATTAGCACTTTATACTTCACTGAACAGCTGAGTCTCTTTGTGTCTCTCCAGGCCAGGGCAGGACACCCTCTGAGCTAGGGATAGAGGGAAGGCAGAGGAGGAGGGGTCAGGCTAGCAGGCAGTTGCTTCCTGGCTGGACAGCCATGTTCCTTTGGATGGATGGAAGGTATAGCTCCTGAGAAGAATGAGCGCCTCTGTTCTGTGCTCATCACCATCCAGCCCGGGGTCACACCGTCCGTCCAGCCTGGGATCACACCATCCAACCTGGGGTCACACCGTCCGTCCAGCCTGGGGTCACACCATCCAACCTGGGGTCACACCGTCCGTCCAGCCTGGGGTCACACCATCCAACCTGGGGTCACACCGTCCGTCCAGCCTGGGGTCACACCGTCCGTCCAGCCCGGGGTCACACCGTCCGTCCAGCCTGGGGTCACACTTACACTCCTGCCCTTTGCATTTCTGCTGTGTCTGCAATCCTAGTTCTGTAAGAAGCCAAGTTCTGCCTCTGGAGAGCCAGGGGTCTGCTCTGGCCCTAAAGAATAAGCACCAGCAGACATCACCAAGTGGCAGAGCATTAACCTGGTGGGTCAGGGTGCTCCTTGTGACTTCTGGACCCACAGTGGAGAAGAGAGTATGGGGAATTTAAACTCAATCCTGTAGGCAGACATTTTTTTTGCAACCTACTTTTTTTTTTTAAAGATTTATTTATTTATTATATGTAAGTACACTGTAGCTGTCTGTCTTCAGACGCATCAGAAGAGGGCATCAGATCTCATTACGGGTGGTTGTGAGCCACCATGTGGTTGCTGGGATTTGAACTTCGGACCTTTGGAAGAGCAGTCGGGTGCTCTTATCTACTGAGCCATCTCACCAGCCCGGCATACATTTTTTTTTGCAACCTACTTTTAATAAGGGTCCAACCTCTCCTCTAGCCCATCACCCAGCAGAGGCAGTGGAAGAGAAAAGTTATTAGGATATATGGAGGAAGCAGACCTGTTCAGCAGTAGTCCTTTGAGGGGGAGCTTGATCTTTGGGTGCAGTTCAGTCCTGTAGCAAACTCCAAATGCGACTCAGCAGCTGCAGACCAGTCCTCTAGGCAGGAGACACCAGGCACGAACCAGCAGCTGTAGTTCAATCCTACGGAAACCACCAGGCTTGACAGTGGGCCCGAAGGGAGGGAGACTGCAGAAGTGGCAAGCAGCTGCAGGAACCTCATGCAGTTCTTGGGCGAGCTTCTCTCAATGGCAGCATTACCAGAGGTTGAGCTCAACAAGCTATGTAAGTCGAACCAATATGTGCATGTCGGTAGTGAAGAATCGTGAGGTGAGCAAACCGAACCACTGCTCCCCCTCCCATTGTCTGTGGGGTGGATATTTATGGTCCTTCATCAAGAGTCCATCCTTTCACCTGTGTGGCCCAGCAAAACCTCATATGACATAACTACTAACTTCCCAAAGAAACTAGAAGCATCCACTCTACAATCTGGATGCTGTGGATGCTGTGGGCACAGCATCTGAGGTGGCAGAGATGTTAGAGCTACTCCACATGCTTTTGCCCTTCTATGTGGGAAAGAGGGGGGGGGGACTTCTCTCCACTAGTCACAGAGGACCAGGTTCTGGGCCTAGCAGCACTTAGATGGGTGGAAGAGTGAGGGGGAAGGGATTCCCTGTCTTGGTTGGGGCTGACTTAGCACCTGCTAGTGCAAACAGGTTCTCTCCCTTAGAGGAGCTCATTTCTGACCTGTCTTCCATTTCACAGCAGCCCTTGAACATGAGTTATATTAGCGAGCACCCAGACCTGGCAGAGTCCCCATAGAACCTCCTGAGGTTTGGCTGCCAGTGCACTGCAGTCCAGGAGAGAGAGGTTCAGGACCTGCCATAGCTCTGAGGACTCTGGGCCAGAGGTGAGGCTGTGATGTTTTGTTCTTCTGAGGGTGAAAAATCTTCCTCTCTGGATGGCTGTGATCTAGAGCAAGTAACATTTTCATTCATGCTGTAAAATTTGATTAGCCTCCCAGGGACTGAGCAGGGGTGGGGGTGGGTTTTAAGGATTCAGCAGTAAATGAAACTAATGAAAATGGGGTGTCAGGTGGACCTGGAACCCCTGTCCAGCACACACAAGGTGTCTCCCATTACCAGGACTAAGGACAACAGATACCACAAAACAATGAAAGCCTGATGGTGGGGGCTGGAGAGACGCCTCAGCAGCTAAGAGCACTGTCTGCTCCTCTAGAGGACCTGGGTTCAATTCCCAGCACCCACACGATGGCTCACACTTATCTTTAACTCCAGATCCAGGGGCTCCAACTTCTTCCTCTGACCTTCTTGTACCTGCACTAATATGTGTGTGTGCATGTGTGTGTGTGTGCGCACACATGCATGCCTGAGTATACACAGACTCACACACAGAGAAATCTTTAAAAAAAATAATAAAATATAACAAACCTTATAAACAAAAGTAAGAAGTCAGCTGTGGTTATGTCCTGGGCAGCAGAGGCGGGAGAATCGCAAGTTTGAGGCCAGCCTAGTTCACATATCCAGACCTGAGAATTTATGTTTTACTTTTTGTTTTATTTTGTTTTTCAAGATAGGGTTTCTCTGTGTAACTATGGGTACAGAACTCACTCTGTAGACCAGGCTGGCCTTGAACTCATAGATCCGTCTGCCTCTGCTTCCCGAGTGCTGGGATCAAAGGTGTGTGCCACCACTACCAGATGATTTGTGTTTTTAATAAGTCCCCTAACTCTGCTGATGCTGTTAGCTCATGATCGCACTCTGGCTACAGTACAGTCACTGAGCATAG
This sequence comes from Mus caroli, assembly GCF_978045245.1. Classification (NCBI taxonomy): domain Eukaryota; kingdom Metazoa; phylum Chordata; class Mammalia; order Rodentia; family Muridae; genus Mus; species Mus caroli. The sequence goes on along the minus strand of NW_028227257.1, from coordinate 151,061,953 downwards.
CATCTATTCAAGGTTCATAAGCAGTGAGGGACAGCTCAGAGGATCCAAGAAGGGCAAACCTTGAGGGCCTGGGAGAATTTTCTCTCCTGGCCCCTCCATGAAGACACAAAGGTACCAGGAAGAAAGAGCCAGTCCCACTCTGTAGCACTGATCGCCTCTCCTGAGGCTGTAGCAGCTGCAGCAGGGCCCTGAAGCAGGTGTTCCTGGAAACAACCTAATCAGGCCCTTGGGTAAATGGAGAGGCCTTAGCCAAGGGGAATAAGACTTCCCTCAGGTCAGAGTCATGTGGTTGGGGCTACGACTGGAGTCCACAAAGACTCCTTGAAATTCACAGAGAAGGAAACTACCTCATCCAGTCTGATGGATCGTTTTCCTGTGGGCTCTTGACCATGAGTTTTATTTCAGTCTTTTCTTTTTTCTTCCTCTCCTCCCCCTCCTTCTTTCTTCTTTCTTCTTCCTTCTTCTTCTTCTTTTTTTTTTTTTTTTTTTTTTTTTGTCCTTGTCCTCTGCATCCTCCTCTTCTTTCCTTTTTGAGACAGGGTTTCTCTGTGTAGCCCTGATTGTCCTGGAACTTGCTCTGTAGACCAGGCTGGCCTCGAACTCATAGATCCACCTGCCTCTGCCTCTTGAGTACTGAGGTTAAAGATGTGCACCATTACACCTTTTTTAACATTTTTTTTTTAATTAATTTTGTTTGTCTGTATGGGTACATACACAGGAGTTGCAGATGCTTGGAGAGACCAAGAGGGGGTCAGAGACTCTGAACTGTGAGCTTCCTAATCTAAAGTGGATGCTGACTGTTGGGCCTCTGCAAAACATGTTATATGTCTAGGTTTTAACTACTGAGCCATCTCTCCAGCTGCTCCACGTGCCTTCTCGTCTTTCCCATTCTGTGAAAGTGGAGCAGATTCTCTTTTTCCTTTCCTTCTCTCTCTCTCTCTCTCTCTCTCGCTCGCTCGCTCGCTCCTTCTTTCGTTCTTTGTGATAGAGTTTCATTATATAGCTCTGGCTGGCCTGGGACTCACAGGGACTTGCTTCTCTCTTGTGCGCTGGATCACCTTGTGTCCCAGCATGCCTGTTTTGTTTGTTTATTGCCAGATTGGAGATTCTAAGCTGTTAAACTCTTACTCAAACCCTTCCACAGCTCTCCAGGAGCTGAGGGCCTGAGATCTGACACCAATGCTTGACCTATTTGGCACTTTGTGGCTTAGTTCTGCTGACCTGGGCAGAATTCCTCGCCACCATGACCATAACACTTCAGAGGACTGAATATTCCACAGTGCTGCCCCATAGAACATTTTGTATGTGCCCAGGCCTGGGTGTGCTAACTCCATACCTGTTGTTCTCTGCTTAGAACCCACACCCGTCAGTCACACTTGCACACAGCTCTCAAGGCCTCAGCATCTCCAATACTATCACCTCTGGGAACTCTCTCCTGCCTGCCTAAGAAGATAGGTCCTGTTTCCCTCCTCCCTCTTCCTCCTCCCACTTCCTCTTATTCCTGTCTGCCCTCTCTTACAGTAGCTGAAAGACTTGCAGCTCTTTGAAAGCTACCACCTAGCATCTGAGTGGTTTGTACTCCTACCATTCAAAATACTAGCATGTGCTTCGACTGTTCTCTCAGCTGTAAGTACACTCGAAGTTTTACTTATTTGTATGAATACTTTATCTGCATGTGGTGTGTGTGCCCACTGGCTGAATGACTAGATCCCTCTAGGGGTCAGAATTGGGCATCAGATCACCCAGAACTGGAGTAACAGGTAGTTGTGAGCCACCTTGTGAGTGCTGGGAACCAAAGCCAGGTGCTTTGCAGGAGCAGCCAGTGCTCTTAGCTGCTGAGCCATCTCTCTAGCCCCTACAAGTACGTATAAAAATAAACCCCCTTTGCTTCCTTCCTTATCTCACTTTACTGTGGTGTCCTTGAGTGTGGCCTCCTTTCCCCCCAGCCTGGAACCTGCCTGCTCAAGGGTAGAGCTACCGGCTCATTCGTCCTGCCACGCCCACTGCTGGAACCTGCCTTTGCTGCCTGGAGTCACACACGTGTTTGTCCTGTTACTGGACCCTGAGTTACTTGGCGGGAAATTGGGTTCCCTCCCCCTTCCTTTATAAACTGAGTGTCTGGAATTAGTAAAATTGAGCCTAGATCAGAACTTGTTGTCCTGGCTCCATTCTTTTCTTCCGCCCCGTCTAGTTTCCTCTCTTTTCAGCCTAAACTGCCTTTCTCAGCGAACCGTTCGTGTTGTAGACTGCGGGCGGGCCGCAACACTTGAGCTTCTGTCATCAGCATTTTCCAAACCTCCCAATTTCTAGCACCTCAGGAATGACTCCTCTTTTTATTAGTTTTGGCTCTTTGAGACGGGTTTCTCTGTGTAACCATGGCTGTCTAGGTTGTCTTGGCTGTCTACAGAGCTACAAGTAGCTCTGTAGAATAGGTTGGCCTCAAACTCATAGAGCTGCTTGCCTCTGTCTCCCAAGTGCTGGAATCAAAGGTGTCTGCCACCACCGGCCGGAGTTCCTCCAATACCGTCCATTTTCAGACCTTTTATTACAAAAGTCAGAAATAGCTGACTGTCAGGGAGGACTGTTTAGACTGCTTAGATTGTTTAGTATAGAATAGACAACATAAAAGCTTTCCTTGTCTGGTTTCATTAGTATGATAGGTCATGTAACTCCTCTGAGACTGGATGGCAGGTGCTAATGTGCCTTGAATGTAGCATGGACTTAGTTCCATGAATGGGGACATGCTAAGAAATGAGCAACAATTCCATTTGGAGGTAGCAAAAGGACATTTCATTAAATTAAATTCATTTAATTAAATCGAAAAAAGGTCTTGCTATGTAGACCACGCTGGCTTCAAACTCCTGTCCAAATCAACTTGTTTCAGCCTCCTGATAGAATTCTGAGATTATAGGTGTGTACCATCGTGTTTACAAAGGAGACTCTTGACAGTCATGTTTGACCTGCACTTTGAAGCAGGTTGTTTATCTTAGGCAGCAAGAAGCACACATACATCTGAAGGTAGACCAGAAGGGCAGCTAAGGATGGGAAAGTGTGTGGATATTAAGGGACTTTCATTTGGTAGATTTTTTCTCTATGAAATAGGGAACTTGATGTATGGAATGCAGAAGAGACAAAAGTTTGGAAAAGCCGCTGTTGGTAATTGTCTAGAGAGAACTGCTGGACAGAGTGGAGACAATTATTCATGGAGATTATAACACGCACGTGTTACTGAAAATTGAATCTAGGATTTTGCTCAGGTCAGGCAAGGGTTTTAACTCAGAGTTCCTGTCCCCAGCTGTATGCTCTTGCGGAACCTCAGGATGGTAGAGATAGGACTGAGGGATACAGACTGGCCTTCAACTAACTCATGGCCATCTCCCTCCTTCATTGTTGAGATTACTGGCATGAAAAAAAAAAAAAAAAAAAAAAAAGGAAGGAAGGAAGAAGAAGAAGAAGAAAAGAAAAGGCTCGCCTTGCTGATGCACTCCTATAATCCCAGCAAGCAGCAGAGATAGGCAGTTTTCTGCTCAAGCGCAGCAAGTTCCAGGCCAGCCAGGGTTGCACGCACAAAATGAACCGTCAAGGGTTGACGAACAAATATGACATGGTAAGACTGCCCTGCCGGCTGTGGAGGTGGGAAGGTAGTTCACGCTCCAGGGAGGAGCTGGTGGGAGCACGACTACTGTGTTGGAGTTAAGGTGTCAAGGAAATGAGGTCTACCCGGCCCGGAGGTTGTTAAAGTCTCCCAGAATCCAGGGCGGGAACGTGAGCCTCGTGACAGTCCCCCACGATTGGCTAACAGGGAAGCATAGTTGAGAAGATGGCGGCTCAGCAGAGAGAACCTCAGCAGAGCAGGTCCGTATAGAAGCGGCGTTCGGTGTGCGGGAGGGCGGCAGGGGCGTGGGGAGTGCGGCCTCTTCCTTCGGTTTGGGGCGTGTGGGAGAGGGACACAGTTTGTGTAGTGTGCATAAGTTGTCTGCACTGAGCGGCCTAGGCACAGGGATGGCTTTCCAGAAGCCCCAGCCTGTCGCTTGTTCAGACGCCCTCTTCGTCCAGCTTCCTCCTGTGTTTCGAGGGGAGCGCGTTAGGGTTCAGGATTCAGGAGGACCAGGGCAAAATGGCGGAGGGGACTCGGTGGCCTGAACGGTGGGGCAAGACCAGGCCGGCTGGCGCGGGAGCGTCGCGTGTCTCCCTGACGACGGGGCGGTGGACAGGCCTCGTGACCCAGAAGTGGGCGGAGCGTCCCCATGTGGGGCGGGGCATCTCTGTGACGCTAGGGGCTGGGCCTAAATGGCGAAACCCGAGAGGCTCCGGGGGGGGTTTGAACTGGCCAATGGGCGAGCTGCCGACCGGTTGTCGGAAAAGGAGGCGGAAGCGGGGAGGAGCCGCCGCGGGAGCCGGACTGCATCCGCCGCGGCGTCTCCATGGCACGACCCTGGCCTCCGACTTCAACGACTTCATAAGGAGACGGTTCTGGGCGCAGCCGTGCCGCTCTTGGTGAGAGGCCACGCGGCGGGGCAGGGCGTAGAGTGCCGCGGGTTCAAGCCCCGCGCTCCCGGGGCTGGCTCGACCGGGCACCGTCCCCGAGTCTAGGCGCGCTCCTTCCTGCGTCCGAACCCGGCCCGCCCCGCTCCTCGTTGGGCGCGGGCCCTTCCTCCTCCCGCTAACGGGCGGGCCGGCCGCCTCCGTCCTCTCCGGGCCATCGGCAGCGCTCTTTCCCTCCTCTGCTGTCCTCGGGCAGGGCTGCGCCCTTCTATGGGCAGAACCCCGTCCCCTCTTGCCCGCTGGTGGGTGGCCGTGCGCCCCATCCTCCCCGGAGGCCACCCCTGCTCTCTGCGGGCTGGGCCGCAGCAGTTACATGCGCTCGGGGTGGGCAGGCCTCCGGGGACCCCTCCAGACCAGCTCCAGGGATGCGGGTGATCCAGGAGCGGTCTGGCTGTCCATGCCGCCCCGCCTAGGCCGCCGCTCCTCCCCTTCCATCTATTGGTTCTCCCTGGTAGCTATTCTGCCGGGAACGCCCCTTCACCTAGGAGACAGTTGCCCAGGCACTGTCCCGAATATCCCTCCAGCTCCCTGCGCGGGTTCCCGCCCCTGGGGGGCCCACTTGGGGCCTAGCAGTTCTCACCTTCTTCGCACTCCAGGCAGCCCTCAGGTTTAAACCCTAGTAGCCGTCGGCCCGCTATTCTTCCCGGGTGGGGCCTGGGCATGCTGGTCGTTGTCCTCCTTTCAGTGACGTGGCCCCTCTCTGTCTTGCCGCGCCCTCCACCTGCCTCCTGGCGGCGCACTCGGCACCCCGCAGGTCGCTCAGCCTCTCCTGTCTCCCTCCCTCCCCACTTTGGCAGGACAGTTGCTGTGCGACTTGGACAGTAGAGGAGCGCCTCCCAAGTTTTCATCCAACTGCCACCCCCAAAGCTTCCACCCTCCTCCCCTCAGAGAGAGGACGTTTGATGCCCGGCCCCTGAGATTCTCATTGGCAAGCCCCTCTGGGTCCCCCTGAGCAGAGCCTGCCGACCCAATTGCCCATCTTTGCGGCTTTGATGCTTAACCATGTCTGCCTCATCCTCAGGCGGCTCCCCCAGGTACAGCCAATGTGGGGGGCGCCTTTGCAGTAGGGCAGGGAAAGGTGGTCAGGGCTTCCCAGGCCAGGCTCAATGGAAACTTTTTTAGTTTCCCAGGTACTGAAAGTCTGGACCCAAAACACTTGAAAGTGACTTTGAAAGGGGAGGAGTAAAGACCCCCTCCCCCGCCTACAGCTTCCTAGTAGCAAACAAGATCACTCTTAACCGAGTATTACGCTCTGAGTTCAGCTTGGCTTCAGACTCACTAGGTAGTCAAGGTTGTCCTTGAATTCCTGATTCTCCTGTCTCCATGTCCCATGTGGTGGCTTAAAAGCATTTCCCACCAGGCCACCTCTAAACTAGTGTTAAAGTGAGCAGAGATATTATAAGTAAGTAGAAGGGGGGAAACTTGAGGTTCTAGTTTGAACATTCTTCTTCTGAGTGGCTGACCAGCTTGCTCAGTAGTTGTTTGGGAGCCCAGCAGAGTGCAGACCACGGTGCTGTTGCTTTAGGTTTCAGTCTTCCCCTTGAAGAGCTGGTGAGGTCGGCAGAAGGCTATCTGGGAACTGTGAGGAGGCAGTGGGCTAGGTTAGCTTTGACCATTGCAGACCATTCTCCCCCAGCCGGGACTCTGGCTGGACTGCTGGTCTGGAGCACAGTATTGGCTGTTTTGCACTTGTCGTATTGGGCTGCATATGTACAAGCAAGGCTCTGGTGTGGGCAGTGAGTGGACCACGTTGGGAAGTGGGGTCTTCGTATGCTTCAGCAAGTGTATGAGCCTTCCTTTTACAAGCTGGTGTCCCAGTGACTTTGCTCCCGAGCTGCGTGTTTTAGGTTAACCTGTCACTGAACGCTTCCCCAAAGGAGCTTGGGGACTGTAACCCTTGTTGAGACTGGTGCCTTGGCAGCTTTTTTTGGGTCACCTGATAGGATGACAGGTAGGCTTTCAGCACAAGGTCACAATACATGTGATGCGATGGCAGGTTTAAAAGGCCAGTCATGCAGACAGCCTACACCTGGTATCACCCTCCTGCTGAGCACACCATGCGCGCCTTGTGCTCATCTACAGAGAGCCAGGGGACTCAAGACTACTGCTCACGGCTGCCGACGCAATAGCCACCACATGCAGCGTGCCATTTCCCGAGATCTGAGACATAGGAGAACCCTGGCTTTCTGCTCATAATCTGGTTCTTGTGCCCGGGTGCAGGTTTCCATCGTGTGGGAAGAACGGAGTAACGAGTCTCACACAGAAAAAAGTCTTGAGAACACCTTGTGGCGCACCCAGTGTAACTGTTACGGTAGGTGACCCTCACAACGGTACCATCAGAACTGCTTCTGTAAGCCTTTGCTAGGGACTGCCCAGGTGCTCTGTATGGAGCTGGGAAGCATGGCCTGCTTGCTGATGAAGGAAGGAGTCAGGTGTGAGGAGGTTGTCTTGATAGCCTTCCAGGGACATCCCAACATCTTTAGAACAGATATTTTAAAAAGAAAAAAAATGAAATAAAAAGCATGAGAGAGAGGTGGGATGGGAGCTGCCAGCGGGCAGCACTGTTCCTGGGGTCCAGTTCTGCTCACGTTTTCTCTGGAGTCTCTACACCCTCCTCATGCTTGGCATCCCCACTGGCCTCCTCTCTGCCCTAATGTCTTGCTTGCATGTGGCCTGCATGCATCTGCACCTTAACCATTTTGAGTGTTTCCCACACTAACTCACATGCCTGGTTGGAAGATACAGCTTTGCAGCCGACCTGCACTAAGTCCAAGGCGGAGCTGCAGCTCTGAGGACCCTTCTTGTGCTTTTAGAGAACCTTGTCCTGAGCGGACCTGGAGGCCTTCAGCTGAGACCTCTGCAGAGTCAGCCTAAGTGTCACGCCAGCCGTGCTTTGTGCTTTCTGCCTGCATGCCAGTAGTTGGTAGCTGTCCTGCTCACTTGGTGGCTGAGCGTTCAGGTGTCCCCAGAAGCCTCTGAGCTCTGTTTTCATGCCCAGTTTACTCATCCACAGATCCATCTTTTTTGTGTTGCCCTCCCCTGCCTGCCAGAAGTGAACCATGAAGGACCGATCTTCAACTCCCCCCTTACATGTTCACGTGGATGAGAACACTCCTGTCCACGTCCACATAAAAAAACTCCCGAAACCATCAGCAGCCAGCAGCCAGGTAGGAGCATGGCAGTGGGGCGAGGTCATGGCTGCAGATCCGGTCTCCCAGCCTAGCCTCCTCGCACTGCTGACTCCAAAGGTTTGGGAGACACATTTTTTTCTGGAGGTCAGTTGCCTGGTTAGAAGGTAGGCCTTTGGTTCCCAGCAGCAGCAGCAGCAGCAGCAGCAGCAGCAGTAGCAGTAACATTACTCAGAAGAGGCCCCTCTGCAAAGGTGGCATATGCCACCTGAGTGACACTGGGCAGCTGGGCCTGGAGATGATTCTAGTTTTGTCCCTTCCCACAGAAATCTCATAAGCGCGGAATGAAAGGGGACACCGTGAATGTACGGCGGAGTGTCCGGGTGAAAACCAAGGTACCTTGGATGCCCCCTGGAAAATCATCTGCCCGGCATGTGGGATGCAAGTGGGAGGTAGGCTCAGTCTTGTTCAGGCTGCTCTTCTTGGACTGGTCAGTCAGATTCTAGCAGGCCTCAGACTTGGTATGATTGCAGAGATTCCAGTGAGCCTCATTTACTGGGTGCCTTTGTAAACCCTGTAAACTTATGGCACCACTTAGCCTCTTGCAGCTTTGCTGGGTGGTAGATCCTGCTGTTCCACTGTAGACATGAAACAGCTGGGAGCTGACATGCCCGGAGTCTTAAAGAGAGAGCAGCAGAGCTGGAGTTAGGACGCTGTCTCATTTAGGAGACTGAACTCAGCCTCTGCTTTGCACATAGATTTACATGTCTGTCATAGTATCTGAAGTATAATTAACATGGAGGATGTTACGTGTGCATGTGTACATAAACCAACCTATAAAATAGCCAAGAAAATGTTGCTGGCCATATAGATGATGCAAGCATCTTATTCACACTGCTTTGGAACAAATGGAGTATCTTCAGTATTAATACCCAAGAGAATGTGTCTTATGCTATATCTTAACAGTGTTTATCTATGTACTTGCCAATCACTCACCAACTCATCCACCCACTCATCTATCCACCCACCCATCCATCTATCCATCCATCCATCCATCTATCCACCCACCCATCCATCCATCCATCCATCCATCCATCCATCCATCTATCCACCCACCCATCCATCCATCAACCCACCCATCCATCCATCCATCCACCCACTCATCCACCCACCCATCCATCCATCCATCCATCCATCTATCCACCCACCCACTCATCCATCCATCCATCCATCCATCCACCCACTCATCCACCCACCCACCCATCCATCTGTCCATCCATCCATCTCCGGCCTTAATAAGCCATCCATATAATGAATCACACACGGTACATTTCTTGGGCTTGCCCCATGCATTGTCAGCACGGGTTCTAGCTACAAGCCTGCCAAGACATGTTTTTTGCCAGGCGTGGTGGCGCACGCCTTTAATCCCAGCACTTGGGAGGCAGAGGCAGGTGGATTTCTGAGTTTGAGGTCAGCCTGGTCTACAAAGTGAGTTCCAGGACAGCCAGGGCTACACAGAGAAACCCTGCCTCGAAAAACAAAAACAAAAACAAAAACAAAAAAGGCTAAAATAGCTTTCAATTCTGTTCTGAACAAACTCCTTCCTTAATCAATAGAAGTAAAGACTTCAAAATAATGCTTTGGTGTGCTGCCAACAACACCACACCTTTAATTCCAGCACATGACACTTGGGAGGCACAAGCAAGCAGATGGGTCTCTGAGTTCAAAGCCAGCCTGGTCTACTCAGTAAATTCCAGACCAGCCAGGGTTATCATGTCGATATCTTGACTCACACAAAACAAAACTTGCTTAGTCTGATCTTTTAGAGTCAGTCTTTTTCTTACAAAGTCTTTTTCTTATAGTTTGCTACTCTGAAAACGAGAAATGCCCAAAATGGATGTAATTGTGACATTCATAATCATACCACATGGATTTGACTCTTTGCCAGTTTATTCACAGGAAACCTGGGTATGCTCTGGAATGCATGGAAAGTGTTATGAACAGTATAAAACACAAGGAAGATGGGCATTTCTGCCTGGGGGTGTAGCTGACTTGAGTGTATGCTTAGCAAGGCCCTGGGTTGGTTCAGTGCCCTGTATTGCTTGTCTTCCTGAAAGGCACTGGGTCCTCAAAAGAAGGCGGAGATAAAAATGCTCCCTTAATATTATTTTATTACCTCAGTAGTAACCATTGAAAAGTAAAATTTCTGAGCCTGGTTGTACACTTCTTGAATTCTAGCAGTCAGGAGGCAGAGGTAGGAGAATCCCTGTGGGTGTGAGGCCACCCTGGTCTACAAAGTCAGTCCAGGAGAGCCAAGGCTTGTTACACAGAGAAGCCATAGCTCAAAAAAACCAACTGACCAACCAACCAAAAGAAAAAAAAAACATTTGAAACATCATGGTGAATGCCTATAATCCTAGCTTTTGGGAGGTTGAAGCAGGAGGATTGCTAAGAGTTAGAGGCCAACTAGAACTTAGTGAGGCTTTGTTTCAAAATCAAAAATAAAGAAATTGGAACACAAATAGCAAGGCATCAATCGTTTTTATTGAATGGAAAGGAGTTTAAAGCTAGAGAGGTGCTCAGGGGTTAAGATCACTGACTGTCTTTGCAGAAGACCTGGGTTCGATCCCAGCACCCATATGTCGCCTCATGTCCCCGACTCAAGCTATACTGCTTTCTTTCATGTGATACCCTCATCTGGCCTCTGCATGTACGAGGCACACACATGTTGCACAAACATACAAGCAGGCAAAACATGCATGCACATAAACTAAAAATAAGTAAATCAGCTAGGCAGTGGTGTTGTGAGCCTTTAATCCCAGCACTCGGGAGGTAGAGGCAGGTGGATCTCTGAGCTTGAGGCCAGCCTCGTCTACAGAGCAAGTTCTAGGATAGCCAAGACCACAGAGAAATCCTGCTTCTAAATAAGTAAATAAACAAATAACTAAATTTTTAAAAAATGAAAACATTAAAAAAAAATGTAAGAACAGAAAGGGGGTAAAAGATTATAATTATCCCATGTCACCAGGCACACTGATAACAAGTTTTTGAGACATTGTTGCTGTTGAGACATGGTCTCAGGTAGCTTAGGCTGGCTTCAAACTTGCTATTTAGTTGAGGATGTACCACTTGTGTGCCTCATGTCAATGGAGGCCTGTAAAGGGCATCAGCTTTCCTGGCACTGGAGTTACAGATGGTGCCTGTAACCTGCTAGCTTGTGAGCTGCATGTGGTGCTGGAATCAATCTGGTCCTTCAGGAAGAGCAGCCAGTGTGCTTAACCAGGGAACTGTTGCTCCAGCCTGTGTTTATTTTATTTATTTATTTATTTTATTTTTTTTGTTGTTGTTGTTTTTCGAGACAGGGTTTCTCTGTATAGCCCTGGCTGTCCTGGAACTCACTTTGTAGACCAGGCTGGCCTCGAACTCAGAAATCCGCCTGCCTCTGCCTCCCGAGTGCTGGGATTAAAGGTGTGAGCCACCACGCCCGGCTGTTTATTTTTATATATGTATTAAGCAGCTAGTGCTCTTAAGCACAGAACCGTCACTCCAGCCTCAGGGTTTATTTTTATATATGCATTTGTGGGAGTGGACTTTAAGTCGGGTGCCCTAGGTTCTCAGAGGCATTGTCCTGGACTCGGACAATGGCAGTTGCTCCGAATCAGCTGGACGTGGGTACTGACAACTGAACGCCATTTCTCTACAAGAACAGGATACCTTCTTCATGCTGAGCTGTCTCTCTTTCTCCATCAGATCTTTTCAGTTTTTACTTTTTGAGACAGGGTCTTTTTGATTATCCCTGGTTGGCTTAAAACTCACTGTGTACCTCATCCTGGCCTCACATTCAGAGATCTGCCTGCCTCTGTTGAGACCCACGGCATGTACCATCATCCCGGGCCTTCCAGCACCCCCCCCCCTTTTTTTTGAGACAAGGTCTTTATTATCATGTAGTTCTCTCACTGTCCTGAAATTTACAGTATAGACCATGCTCGCCTTGAATTCCCAGAGGTCTACCTACCCTCTGCTTCAAGAGTGCTGAGGTAAATGCCTGTGCCACCACACCTAGCTCCTGCCCTTTTTAAAAATTAAAAAGATGTATGTCTAACAACTGAGCCTACATCTCTAGCCTGTTTCTAGATAGCTTAAAAATCACAGGTATTTATTTGTGTGTGCAGGTGCATGCAGGTCAGAGGGTAACTTGGTTCTGCCCTTCTACTTACTGTGTAGAGTTTGCAGGTCAGAGGGTAACTTGGTTCTGCCCTTCTACTTACTGTGTAGAGTTAGCGTAGAAGCCATGTGTCTGAACTTATGTGCATGCACAGCTAATTCACAAGTGCTAGGAGGGTCTGTAAGCTGTGGTGAGTGGTGCTTACCTCCCAGCATGGCATATGTTGCTGTTGTTTCCTTTTGTTTTCTGAGACAGCCCCATGTTGTCCCAGCTGGCCTTGAAGTCTCTATAGAGCTGAGACTGGCCTAGAACTGATCTTTCTGTCTCCACATCCAAGTTGCTAGGATTCCAGGGACCAGCCAGCACACCCAGCTTCTATCTCTGCTATGCTTTATTATACTATATATTTAGCTTTTGCCCCTGAGGATTGAATCCAGGTTCTTACTACTGTTTAATTTTTCTGTTGTGTTCAAATTCTGTTTACTTAATTATTTTGAGATGTCTCACTATGTAGCTCTAGTTGCCCTGGCACTCTTTATAGAGACCAGCTGGTTTTCAACTCAGCAATCACCTGCCATGCTTGGCAAAGTTTCTGTTAATAAGCATCATATATTATACTACATTTACGTTTTCTTTGTTTCTTTTTTTTTTTTTGAGAAAGGATCTCAATGTAGTCTAGGCTCTCCTGGAACTCACTATGTCAGTCCCCTGCATCTGCCTGCTGAGTGCTGGAATTGAAGGTGTGTGCCACATGCCTAACATGCATCATATTTTATGAAAAATAACTTTCTAGCTGGGCAAAAGTGACTCACACTGTTAACCCCAGCACTTGAGAGGCAGAGGCAGGAAGATCTCTGAGTTTGAGGTCAGCCTGGTCTACAGAGTGAGTTCTGAGACAGTCAAGACTACAGAAAGAAAGAAACTTTATTTTTTATTTTTTTCCTTTTCCTTTTTTCTTATTTTTTTCCAGAGTTGAGGATCAAACCCAGGGCCTTTTGCTTGCTAGGCAAGCACTCTACTATTGAGCTAAATCCCCAACTCCAGAAACTGTTTCATAAAACAAAAAACAAAACAAACCCCCAAAAGCGTGAAGAGGCTTGTGCCTATTGTAGAGGTTCAGGTCTGTAATCCAAGCACTGAGGAGGCCAGGGCAAGGTGATGGCTCTGAATGAGGCCAGCTCAGGCTCGAAGACTCTGTGTCAGAAGGAAAAGGATCAAAGCATGTGAGGCTTTGTCACTCACAGCTGTGCTGTCGGCACACAGAAGTATGAGACAGGAGGATTGCTGGCACACAGAAGTATGAGACAGGAGGATTGCTGGCACACAGAAGTGTGAGGCAGGAGTATTGCTGGCACACAGAAGTATGAAGCAGGGGGATTGTCAGAAGCTTGAGGCCATTCTGGGCTACACAGTAAAGTCAGGCCAGCCTGGACCCACCCACTTGCCTTGTCTGCCAAATTGTGGGTTATACCTATAATCCCTGTAATCTTCGCACTGGATAGTCTGGGCTCCCGCATGAGATTTTATTTAGAAAAACAAAGGAGGTTTTACTCCCAGCACTTGGGAGACAGAGGTAGGTTGATCTGAGTTTGAGGTCCTGGTCTATAGAGCCAGGAATTCCAGAAGCCAGGGCTTCCCAGAGAAACCCTGTCTCAAAAAACCAAGCCAAAACAAAGGGTAGGGGTAGGCTGGCAACAAGATGCTCTCTGTGTAAAAGAGCCTGCAGCAGCCTGGTCTGATCCCGAGTGTAGTCCTTGGGACCCATGTGGTTGAAGGAGAGAGATGTGCTGTGAGTGGCTGGTGAGATGGCTCAGTGGGTAAAGCTGTAGTCTGATCATTCAAGTCTGGTGACCTGAGCTAAATTCCTATAAATCATGGAGGGGTAGATATCAAGAACCGGCCTCAAAAAGTTTTCCTCTGACCTGCATGTGTACACCATGGCATGCACAAGTATAAATACATTCACACACACACACATACACACACACACACACACAACTTAAAAAGAGCGATGCTGTGGAAGTGAACCCTTCTTTTTGCTGTAGGTTGCTGGGAGAAATAGTCCTTGCCCCCTTGCCTGGAAGCTTAATCCCAGAGATTTCCTGAGAGGTGTCTTGTCCAAGCTCTTCCCTGGAGTTCAAACTGCAGCTGTTTTTCCTGCTTTGTCTTGGGTCGGCCTCTGTCCCCTTTCTGGTGATGCCTACAAAGGCATGCTTTACATTTTAACTTTGACTCATGCTTCATGTTTTACATTTTAAGCAAAAGGGAAAGGTCCTACATTTGGGATAGAGCTAGAAATAGAGACCAGAGGCCACTATAGTTCCTGAGGGCACTTTATTTATTTATTTCAGATTTTTATTTTATGTGTATGGGTGCTTTGTTTGCAATGTATGTATAAGCATGTGTGGTCACACAGGTCAGAAGAGAGCATCAGATCCCCTGGATCAGGTGGTTGTGAGCTACCACATTGATGCTGGAAACTGAGCATCATCTACTGCTCTTGCAAAGGCATTAGGTTCAATGTCCAGAACCTACATGGTAGCTCACAATTGACCAAAATTGCAGGTCCAGGGACATGCAGTGCCCATGGAGCTAAGGAAAGAAATCAGATCTCCTAGAACTGGAGTTACAGACAGACAGTTGAGAGCCATCCTGTGAAGGCCGGAACTCAAACCTGGGTCCTCTGCAAGAGCAGCAAGTGCTCTTAATCACTGAGCTACCACTCCAACCCCCCCCCCCCCCAGGTATTGTGGTTTGATCTGCTGTTGATGGGACTGGGGACTGACTCGGAATCTCAGCTAGGCATGCACCCCACCACTGAGCAGCATCCCTAGCTGGTACTGGATCCCCTCCCCAGTCTTTATCTTTGGAAGAAAAAACATTTTTTTTAAATATTTATTTTTATGTATGCGAGTAATCTGTTCTTACACACACCAGAAGAGGGCATCAGATGCCCATTACAGATGGTTGTGAGCCACCATGTGGTTGCTGGGAATTGAACTCAGGACCTCTGGAAGAGCAGACAGTGCTCCTAACCCCCGTGCCATCTCTCCAGCCCAAGGCACATTTTTCTTAGGACTATATAAGCTGTTTCTGTAACTTTTTTTGTTTTTGCAGTGCTAGGGGTTAAAACACTTCCTTCGATGAATTCTTGCTATGTTGCCCAGGCTGACCTAAATCTATAGGCTCAAATGATCCTCCTGCCTCAAATTTTGCAGTAACTGTGACTAAAGATGTGTGTTAATTTTTATTTTATTTTGTTTCTGAGACAAGGTCTCATGAAGTTCGGGCTGATCTTGAACTTGCTCTATAGTGGAGGATAACCTTGAATTTATATGATCCTCCTGTCTCCACCTCTCAAGTGCTGGGATTCCAGGTGTGTGCCACCACTCCCAGCTGCTTACTTAGTGCTAGGGATTGAACCCAGGGCCATGTGTATGATAGGTACTGAGCTATAGCCCCAGCTCTTTATCCTTCTTGTTTTGTTTTTAAATTATATTTATCTAATTTGGCATATATATGTTTATTCATGGCTGGCTTGGAACTCACTGTGTAGACCAAGCTGGCCTTAAATTCACAGAGATCCACCTGCCTCGCCGCCTCCTCAGTGCTTGGATTACAGAGTATATATATGTGAGTGTGTGCATATATTTAAGGGAAACCAGGAGAGGGCATCAGGTTCCCTGGAATGGACTTATAGGTAGCGGGAGCCACCTGATGTCCTGGGAGCAGACTTGGTTCTCTGCAAAATTCAGTACACACTCTTAACTGCCGAGCCGTCTCTCCAGCTCCCATGACTCTCTTAAGTTTTATTTGATAGGTATTTTGCCCTAGTATATGTAAGGCAGTGTATGTGTGTCTTGGAAGCTAGAAGAGATAATGTCACATCTCTTCACATTTTGGAAACGGTTTCTCTGTGTAGCCCTGACTGTTCTGGGACTCTGTGGACCAGGCTGGCCTCGAATTCAGGGATCCTGAGTGCTGGGATTAAAAAGGCATGGCCACCACTCACACCACCATGTGTTTGTTTCTTTCTTTTTCTCTTTTTTAAAAGGTTGAGTGTCTTTATGTTGCCTGATCTGATCTTGAACTCCTCTTCCGGAAGTCTCAGCCTCCCAAGTAGCTGAGACTATCCAGGCACACAGCACACAAACCTAGCCTTCTTTATAACTTAACATTCTAACCCATGCCTTTTTTTTCAATGTTAGAAATTCTTCAAACCCATCATTTAGACGTGGGCAGGGAATGTTTCCTTCAGGAGGGTCTGGAGTGGTTGGGTCCTGGGTTGCCATTGCAGTGTCGGCTCTGCCAGCCACTTAGGCAGTCAGCAAAACTCCACAGAGCAATTAAGTACACTTCTGTCCGAGGCTCGGCCTTAGCAGCTTATCTACCTCTCCCTCCTTTGCATCAGAATCCACCTCATTGCCTGGAGATCACACCACCATCTTCAGAAAAGCTGGTCTCGGTGATGCGATTAAGTGACCTTTCTACAGAAGACGACGATTCAGGTCACTGTAAAATGAACCGTTACGATAAGAAGATTGACAGTCTAATGAACGCGGTCGGTTGTCTCAAATCTGAGGTGAGGGAGCACTAGGCTGCATAGCTGGTACCCTGAGGACAAGCAGGTTGGGCTAACCACTCCCAGGGCATCTATTTGGAGTGGTCAGCAGGCAGCTTGAGTTTCCACCATACTGGGATCCCTCTCTGAATACTTAGCTTTTCTGGTACTCTCAGTGGGTGGCCAGATTTGGTTCTGGTGTTAGCCCTTGTTTGTTTGTTGTGTGAGGCATCATCTCACTATGTAGCGCTGGTGGCCTCAGAGTTGAGCTGTCCTCTAGTGCCTACTGGGGGCTGCAGTTTCAGGAGTGTGCCGCTCCCTGGCTCAGTGCTTCCTTCCACCCAGAAACAGTGTCTGTAAAATAGAGAGCACAGCCTGTGCTACTGAGAAAAGCTGAGCAGGAGTAGAGGAGACAAAGGAGATCTCTCTTCACATGTGGCAGGGATACTTGTGGGGAGGGAGATGGGAATGGAGCTGGAAACAGCTGACACGTAGACCCCGACCTGGAAGCAGGGAGTGCTGGCATTAAAAGCCAGGTCCTGACTGCTAAGGTACCTGTGTCATTCTAAGACCTGGCAAAAGGCCCTCTTTCTTACCCCATAGACACTGTGCTTTTTTGTGACATCTTTCCTCCTGTGGCATGCCAACTGCACTACTGTTGCTGCCTGGCCCCACCCTGGCTGGCACGCATCATTCTTTGTATTCAGGTTCTTCGTGTGTGCCTAGAGGAGGAGGAGGACAGGCAATGTTTGTGTCACTGTTTACTGGGACAATGTCCAGAAACTCCCAAACACAGAGCCCTGTCACTTTCTTAGTAGGGTTACATGTAGCAATGGATCTTCAGGGACAAGCCATCTTTTTGGCTTCCCTTTCCTGTATCCCCTTTTCAAGGTCAAGATGCAGAAAGGTGAACGCCAAATGGCCAAAAGGTTCCTGGAGGAGAGGAAAGAAGAGCTGGAGGAGGTAGCACACGAGCTTGCAGAGACGGAGCATGAGAACACGGTGCTCAGACACAACATCGAGCGTATCAAGGAGGAGAAGGACTTCACCATGTAAGGGACCAGGCGGGGTCACACCTTCCTGCTGGCCCAGAGCCCTGGAAGCAAAATGAAGACAATGGAGGGAGGCAACTCTAGTAGTGCCTGTGGGGAGCCAGCACAGCAGCATATGGCTGTCCCTGCAGGGAAAGAAGGCCCCAGTGATGGTGGTGTGGATAGTAGACAGAGAACTCCTTTACACAGGGCTGTGGGGTTAGGCAGGCAGGCATTGGAAGAAGAAATGTGGAGAACATTGTGAGGGGAGACCCAGGGTAGACATCATTTATCCTGAGCAATAGGATGTAGGTCACGGCTGGCTGCAGAGGGCGAAAGCTGCCACAGATTCCAGATGCCACAGCTTGGAGTGTCGGCATGAGTTTATATATATACACATATATATATATATATGTATATGTATATGTATATACTTGTAAGTATAGAGTTCACGGCCTGAACATAGCATGCTTAGTGCTTTACCTCTCAGCCACACACCTCCCCCAGCCTGGTGGGTAACACCTTGAGGATGTGGGGAACACTTTTAAAAACTGAGCAGTGACTGGGCATGGTCGTCTACAGACACAGTAATAGGACGTAGATCCAGCAGGATTGGGAATTCAAGCCCAATCCTTGCGACATAGCAAGTTCCCAATCCAGCCATGGGTATTAGAAACCCAGACTCAAACAGCCAGAGCAACTGATGAGAAGGGGTGAGTGAGCTCAAGACCATGGAGGTGGTCCTGATAGTCAAGGCCATAGGTCATGCTGTGGGACCCCTGGGTAGAGCCTCTGCTCTCATACTGAAGCAGGTATGTCTCTGGGCCCTCATCCTTCCAGAAGGCTACCTGGGTAAGAAGGGCTGTCCACATCTCTTCCTCATTGTTTCTTGGCAGGAAACATTTCTCAGTGTTTCTTGAGGGAGTCTCTCAGGCCATTGTGAGGTAGACATCAGAGCTCTGGGTGGGCTGGGCCCTGCTGGCTCTCAGGAATCCTGTTTTTTTTTTTTTTTGGCCCCAGGCTACAAAAGAAACACCTCCAGCAGGAGAAGGAATGCCTCATGTCCAAACTAGTGGAGGCTGAAATGGATGGAGCAGCTGCTGCCAAGCAGGTCATGGCCTTGAAGGATACCATCGGGAAGCTGAAAACCGTAGGTGGAGCCAATGGATGGGTGGGGTTGGGGTGGGGGTGGGGGCTTTACGAAGTCATCAGACTGACTTTATGACATCTCCAGGCTGGGGGAGGGCACACCTAATTGCTCAGCCCCAACCTCCCCCCACACTCTCACTTCTTGGGCCTTGGTCCCTTGAAGATGACCTCTGTTGATCAGGGCATCTAAGGAGACCAAATCATGGGCCACTTGGGATCACAGTGAGTCAAGGCATGTGGTTGATTCCTGCGAGTGTCAGGCACCAAATAGTGCCATCTCTCTTGCCTCCTGCAGGAAGCCTGCCCTTACCACACTCATTTACACGGAACTCTCCATCCCCCTCTCCACCCCTCCTCTTCCTCACACCCATTTCAGGCCCCCTGTCCTTGCCCCCTGTGCTTCAGTGCCTCTAGTCTTGGCTTCCTGGCACCCCCACCTCTTGAAGCGCTCTGCCTGTCTCCCTGTGTGTGATGTAGGTGGGGCTCACCTCCTCTGCACTGTGTAACACAAGCTTCTCTCCAGGAGAAACAGATGACTTGCACCGACATCAACACCTTAACAAGGCAGAAGGAACTTCTCCTGCAGAAGCTGAGTACCTTTGAGGAGACCAATCGCACCCTCCGAGATCTGTTGAGGGAACAGCACTGCAAAGAGGTGAGCATCTGACCCGGGGTCCTTTGAAAGGCCTGGGCTAGGCACTGTTTGGTACTGTCACAGCTGGCCTGGGCTGGGCACTGTTTGGTACTGTCACAGCTGGCCTGGGCTAGGCACTGTTTGGTACTGTCACAGCTGGTCTGGGAGCAGAAGGAGCAGAGCAGTCTCAGAAGGCACTTCGAGGAGTCGGGGTGGGGTGGGGTGGGGTGTATCCCAGACCGAAAGTTTCTTCCCTTCCCCTCTTTTCTCTCTCCTCCCTCCTCTCTCTCCCTTGAATGTTGAATGTTGTAGCCTACGCTGACTTCAAGCTCATGGTCTTCCTATGTCAGCTTTCAAAATGCTGGAGTTGGGTGGGAGTCACCACATCTCCTCAGACTGCCTTTTATGTTAGGTAGAAAAGTGAGTCATGGCTGGGGTCCACAAATTGAATTGTTTCACCTGATTTTCTAGTTCCACGTGTACACTATTCAAGTATAGTGGATTGTGCATGTTATGTCAGCCTTAGAGTCTGAGGGGCGTCTGGAAGTTTGAAGCCCATTTGGGCTATATAGTGAAGCCGTGTTCTAAATAAACATTTTAAAAGGGCAGAGAGAAATTAGAGGGGACAAAACGCTGGGGATAGTGCTCAGTGTTGGAGCCTTGCCTCTAGGTTAAATCCCTCGCACCACAGAAACCTTGGTATTGTGTGCACGCATGTATATGGTGCATATATATGTACACACATATCATGACAAATTTGGAGATCAGGGAATAATTTTGTGGAGTTGGTTCTACCTTATGTGACTTCTGGGAATCAAAGTCAGGTTACTAGCTTCCATAGTAAGTAGAGTCCTCTTGGAGGCCTCTTTATTAAATTCTGAGACAGGAAGGGTCTCAGGCAGCCCTAGCTTGGCTAGAGCTTAATCTCTAGCTGAGGACAAGCTTGAACTCTAGGTCCTTCTGTGTGTGCCTCCCAGGGGGCCCCCCACCTACCCACCTGACTCTGTCCTGTGTGCACCTCCCAGAGTGCCCCGCCCCCACCTGACTCTGTCCTGTGTGCACCTTCCAAAGTCCCCTCCACCTGACTCTGTCCTGTGTGTACCTCCCAGAGTGCCCCCCACCTGACTCTGTCCTGTGTGCATCTCCCAGAGTGCCCCCCACCTGACTCTGTCCTGTGTGCACCTTCCAAGTGACCTACTTCTGGCTTTGATTTCCCTTGACCTCTGTATCCTGAGTGGCAGGACTAAAGATGTGTGCCCCCACTCCCCACCCTGAAGCCCTGACTCTGAGAGAATAGGAGAGTGACAGTAAGACAGGAGTAGTCCTTTTCGGGGGAGGTAAGTGTCTTGTTTTATGGCTGGCCTGGGACCCAAGGCTGTGATGCTATGCATGCTTCTCGAGTGCTGGGGTCCCAAGCCTGAGCTGTCATCCCTGGCTTTAGCGTGCTGTTCTGTGATGGATAGGTGGACTTTATGGACTCAAGATAATTGGATAGAAGACATGTATTGCACATTTGTGGAAACAACACTTAGAAGCTACTAACTTTTTTTTTTTGGTAGTTTGTTACTAACCAGAGTCATTATGTTGTGTGGTCGGTCTTTTGAACTTATTTTGTAGTTGCAAAAAATTTTTTTAAAGATTTACACTGTGTGTGTGTGTGTGTATGCATGAATTGTTGAATGCAGTGCCTGCAGAGGTGGAGTTACAGGCAGTTTGTGAGCTGCTAGTGGGTGGTGGGAACTGAACTCAGGCCCTCTGAGTTGCAAGAGTAGTCCGCACTCTTACCTACCGAGCCATCTTTCCAGCCCTGTAGCTGAAGGGTGGCATCCTTGCCCAGTGTCTTGCGAGTTGTACCTCCTGGCTCTGCTTGTGTTTGAGTCCTGCAGCGTCTGTGTATGAATGAGGTGATACTGCCTTTGTCTGTCTGTGCCTTCCTTATTTACTGTTTGTGTTCCTCGGGTTCTGCTATGCTATGCACAAATGTCACACACCCCCTACCCCTAATGCTCACAGCATAATAATGGGCATCCCGTTGTACATTGTATCCATACTTGTTCATCAGTGGCTTTCCAGTAGAATTGGTTCTTGGGATTGTGAGTACTGCTCGGTTAGCAGACATTTGTATTTCCATGATTCTGGCGATTGAGGAAGGGTTGCAAGCGTGGTAGACAAGAGCTTTCTACTGAGTTACAGCCCCAGCCTCCAAACGTTCTTGAAAAGTGATAGTATCAGATGGTTTCTGTTTGTCTCATACATGCACATACACACACAGAGGCACACATAATAACTAATAAAAAAAATGGTATACTCCCTGCCCAGCTTTAAATGTCAAGTCCCTGTTTCTCCATTTGTGATGATCTTCTCATTAAAGGGAAACTATATTTTTGTTTTTATTTTCTTTTATGTGTATGCATATTTGCCTGCATGTGTCTGTGCACTATGCTGGTTGGAACAAGGGTCGCATTCTACAGCCTGTGGCCTTAGACCCACAAATCCCCCTGCTTCAGCCTCTGACTTGCTAGGATAGTAGGTATCAGTCACCATGTCCTCCTGATACTTTTATGGCGTTATCTTTCCTTAGGGCCTAATAGGGGTTTCCTTGCTGTGTTCTCACTGGGAGGGATCTCTTCTGTTGGTGGACCCTTGACTTGTCAGTCTTGTATTTATGTCTGTCCTCCTGCTGGGGTTGAGAATTTCTAAATGCCTGGCAACACAGGCCTGGGAGGGAGAGGTAGAGAGTTGTGAAATTCTTGCCCAGCCTGCGATACGCAGTGATTTCCATGCTACATAATGAGATCCTGCCTCAGATAAATAGATTATAAATAGATAGATATTCTAGGATATTTTTCTATTAATGTTAGTTATAGCCAAATTCTTCTCTAAATTAGTAACACTTGTTTAATTTCTGGCTTGGTGATCTCAGGCAGGTAATTCACACCTCAATATCTCCATAAAATGAGAGAACAAACATCTTCCATTGTGCAAAGATGAAAGAATTTATGAATGACAGCTGACAGACTGACATCCTGATGTCCTTCCTGGCGTGTGACACGTGCCTGCTAAATTGTAGCTGCTGCCTTGTCCTGAGAAGGGGGTAGCACTTTCAGAAAGCCTTTCTATAGCCATTTTGATTTCTTTCTCTTTTGTGGAGAACAGGGAAAGGTTTTGTATTGTTTAAAGATTTATTTAGTGTATGTGATTACACTGTTGCTGTCGTCAGACACACCAGAAAAGGGCATCAGATCCTGTGATAGAGGGATGGGTTTTGCTTTGAGATGGGTCTTGTGTAGGACTTGGCTCTTCAATTTCTTTTTGTTTCCTTTTTTTTTTTTTTTTTTTTTTTTGGATTTTTCAAGATAGGGTTTCTCTGTGTAACCCTGGCTGTCATGGAACTCACTCTGTAGGCCAGGCTGGCCTCGAACTCAGAAATCCACCTGCCTCTGCCTCTCAAGTGCTGGGATTAAAGACGTGCACCACCACGCCCGGCTTCAATTTTCTTTTTCGAGTGTATGTGCATGTATGCCTGGTACCTGCAAAGGCTAGGAGAAGGCATCCGATCTCCTGGAGTTGAAGTTTAAGGGCAGTTTAGAGCTTCTATATGGGTTCTGGAAACCATGCACTTCTCAGCAAGTGTTGAAAACAAGTGTGCTTCATGCGGGAGCCATCTCTCCAGCTCCTGACCTTCGATGGTTTTTAAAGATTTACTATTTTTTTTTTAAATATTTATTTATTTATTATATGTAAGTACACTGTAGCTGTCTACAGACACTCCAGAAGAGGGCGCCAGATCTTATTGCATATGGTTGTGAGCCACCATGTGGTTGCTGGGATTTGAACTCAGGACCTTCAGAAGAGTAGTCGGTGCTCTTAACTGCTGAGCCATCTCACCAGCCCAAGATTTACTATTTTTAAGTATGTGTGTGTGCCTCTGTGTGTGTATGTGTGTGTGGTTGTGAGGTTATGCATGTGTGTGTAAAGGGGTGGGGTGGATGCAGTATCCTAAGAGTCCAGTGGCCTAGGATCCCCTGGAACTAGAATAAAGTTGTGAGCTGCCACCTGGGGGCTGGGAATCAGGTTCAGGTCCTCAGAAAATGAGCAAGCACTCAGGCTCTGAGCCACTTCTCCAGCCCTTGGTTTTTAATTTTCCATGCCTGTCTTCACTGTCTGATTGTTAGGGTTACAGGTATGCATGGGCTTAGTTTTCTCCTTTCCTGACTTACCCTCTCTCTCACCCTGGAGTCTGTCGCCTATGGGATAAGCATGTTCAGCGACACTGAGTTCTTAACTTAAAGCATGCAAGTTTTGTTCTGTGGGGCAAGTGCTTAGTGTTTGGAGCCCAGCTCTGCCTTTGTAGTCAGAGTTCACTTCCAGGCGCGGCTGCCCTTTGCAGTGCTGTGGCCTCAGGTTGCACCCTCAGCTGTGAAGTGAGAGAACGCCACCTGGAATCAGCGAGGTTCTTTTTTTTTTTTTTTTTTTTTTTTTTTTTTTTTTTTTTTTTTTTTTGAGACAGGGTTTCTCTGTGTAGCTCTGGCTGTCCTGGAACTCACTTTGTAGACCAGGCTGGCCCCAAACTCAGAAATCCGCCTGCCTCTGCCTCCTGAGTGCTGGGATTAAAGGCGTGCGCCACCACGCCCGGCTATCAGCGAGGTTCTTAGAGTAGAGTGTTTGGAGGGCTGCATCTGGTGGCAGGAGAGCCGAGTACCAGGCCTGAAGGCAGCAGCTGCAGCAGGAGGGCTGAGTACTGGGCCTGAAGGCAGCAGCTGCAGCAGGAGGGCTGAGTACTGGGCCTGAAGGCAGCAGCTGCAGCCTTTTCTTTTTCCCTTCCTCTTCCTCGTGAGGAATGTTCTCACAGTGTGGCTCAGATGGCACCAAGGGCTCCATCCTCCTACGGGAGCTTCCCGTGTGCTCAGTGCATCCCTAGCCAGTACCTCGGTCCTTAGCACATGGTATCTGGGGACCTGGGAAATTAGAGGGAACGGGAGTTTGAGCCTCCTGCAAGAGATGCTCTGTCTAGGCGACAGTGACAGAGATGCAACTGCTGGGAGTTTGGTCAAGGGAGGCAGAAAGTCATCAGAGGACGTCAGATGGCCAGGCAGTGTCTAAGATGCAGAGCCCCCGGGACTGGGGACGTGTAAATTAAAACAACACCTCAACTCCTGTGGGGACCATGGGAGTTGCTGCACCCCTCTTCTTGGTATCACCCCAAGAGACCACACCCCATGTCAGCAGTTTCTGTTGCCTCATTGTCTGCATGTCTAAATCCAAGAACAGTCAGTCTCTCTGCCCAGGCATTAATGTAATGGAAGATTATAGACAGTGGGTCCGGGAGTTAGCTTGCCATTTAAGTGTGAAGGCGTGAATTCGAATGCTCACAACTGATGTAAAAGCTGGTGGGGAGGGCTGTTGTCTATAGTCCACTGGGGAGACAGATGTAGAGAAGGAGAAGCCTGGTAACTTGAGAACCAATGAGTTTGAGTCTTAAGGTAAGAGATGAGGAAAAACATTGAAGGTTGTCTACTTTTTTTTTTTAAATATTTAAATATTTATTTATTTATTATATGTAAGTACACTGTAGCTGTCTTACGGATGGTTGTGAGCCACCATGTGGTTGCTGGGATTTGAACTCAGGACCTTTGGAGAAGCAGTCGGTGCTCTTAACTGCTGAGCCATCTCACCAGCCCCCTGAAGTTTGTCTTCTAATCTCTGCACATATGCATGACATGCATACCCTGCATTCACGCACATGAATGTGCACATACATATCCATGTGCAGAAAGATGAGAGACAGAAGGGGTTTGTCTTTCTGTAGAAGTCAGTTGGGAGCACAGGCTTGTAAGTCCCAGCACCCTGGGAGACCGGAGGAGGGTTGTAAGGATCTCTTTGTAGGTCAGCCTGCATAGAAAAAACCAACAGTAAAGCCAGTGGCTAGAGAGGCTCTTGCAGAGAACTAGAGTTTGATTCCCAGCATTCAGTCTGGCTGGCCATTCTTACAGCCTATAATTCCAGTTTGAAGGCATCCAGCACCCCCTTCTGGCCTCTGTGGGCACCTGCAGACTTGATATGTGCATACATACACAGAAATAAAAGTAGTCTTTTAAAACCATGGGAGGTTTATTGACAAGGAGAAGCTAAAATGCCGTGGCTGGGCACAAATCTCGCTTTAGTGCATGTCTAGCCTGTAGTAAAGTCCTAAGTTCAATTCCTAGTACCAGGGAAAGAAAATTAAAGCAGTGCCAGGTCAGCGACAGAATGAGTTAGTGCTTGCCAAGGGTTAGCTGCAATAGATGCCCACAGGACCAGGGTTTCTTTGTGGAGACGGAAATAGTGCTGATTGCAGTTTCTGTGAGTATATTAAATGTCACTGCTGTGTGCCTAACAAGTAAAGTGGCTGGTTTTATGTTATATATTTTACCACACTTCAACAATGTTTCCAGCCGGGCAGTGGTGATGCACGCCTTTAATCCCAGCACTTGGGAGGCAGAGGCAAGAGGATTTCTGAGTTCGAGGCCAGCCTGGTCTACAGAGTAGCCCAGGACAGCCAGGGCTACACAGAGAAACCCTGTCTCGAAAAAAACAAAAACAAAAACAAAAAAAAAAAGAACACATGGACTCTGTTTGCGTAAATGGCCCATGTGCACCTGGTGCAGAACCATTAAGGGTCAGTCACTGTGATCAACACTTGGATATTAATTGTGTGACATTCAAATTTGTCTCCATAAAGTCTTATTTTTATTTATTTTTAAGATTTATTTTATTTATATGAGTACACTGTAGCTGTCTTCAGACACACCAGAAGAGGACATTGGATCCCATTACAGATGGTTGTGAGCCACCATGTGGCTGCTGGGAATTGAACTCAGGACCTCTGGAAGAGCAGACAGTGCTCTTAACCACTGAGCCATCTCACCATCCCAAGTCTTATTTAAAAAAAAAAAAAAAAATGAAAGTGGCTCTGGAGAGATGGTGCAACAGATAGGAGTACTTGCTATTCTTGCTGAAAGATATCTGGTTCTCGGTTCTCAGTACCCACATGGTGACTCACGGCCATCTGTAACTCCAGGTCCAAGGGATCTGATGCCACCTCCTGACTTCCTCAAGAAACAGACACACATGTATTCATGTAGGCAAGATAGTCATACACATAAAATAAATTTAAAAAAAAAGAAAGAGGGCTGGTGAGATGGCTAAGTGGGTAAGAGCACCCGACTGCTCTTCGGAAGGTCCGGAGTTCAAATCCCAGCAACCACATGGTGGCTCACAACCATCCGTAACGAGATCTGGCGCCCTCTTCTGGAGTGTCTGAAGACAGCTACAGTGTACTTACATATAATAAATAAATCTTTTTAAAAAAAAAAGAAAGATAGATCAGGCTGCAAGGCTGGCATGGTGGCATGCACTGAGTAATTGCAGCTCTCGGGCTGAGACAGAAAGATCAAGGCGTTCAAGGCCAGTGTGAACTACACAGTGTGTTCCAGGCAATATACATAAAATTCCTAAATGCATGGGCTACAGAGTGAGACAGTGTCTCAAACAAAACAAAAAAATCAAAACAAAAAAAACCCCAAAATCAAAAACCTTGAGGTTGTAAGACATAAATGATACCATTCTTTAAAAATCACATGTTAGTCCCTTACTGCTCCCTTGCGGAAAGATAAAGTGTCTGTAGAAGAATCTAAGTGTAATGGCAGGGCGGGGCTGGAGAGTGGTTGCTTAGCACAGTGGCTGCTCTTCCAGAGGATCTGTTTGGTTCCCAGTACCCACATGGTGGCTTAACAACCATTAGATGCCCTCTTCTGGCCTCTATGGGCACTATATGCATGTGATGCCCATACATACATGCAGGCCAAATGTTCATGTACATAAAAAGTAAATAAAATAAAGGGCAGTAGTAGTGGCTCGGTAACTTCAAGCACATATTTTTGCAGAGGACCTGGGTTCAGGTCTCAGCATCCACATGGTGGTTCACAAGCATCTGTAACAATGGCTTAATGGGATTTGATGCTGTCCTTTGGCCTCCATGGGCACCAGACAAGCATTTGGTGCATACATATACCTGTATGCAGGCTAAATAGTCCTAAGCATTGCGGATGGAAAGGTGGCTCAGTGGTGGAGAGTCCTATCCTAGCTGCTCTTCCAGGGCTTTTGGGTTTAGTTCCCAGCATAGACATGCTCACTCACAAGGGATCTGATGCCCTCTTCTGCCCTCTGTGGGCACTGTACACATGTGGTACACAAATGTACAAATAGGCAAAACACCCATGTACATAATGAGAGGGGAAATCTAATTTTTCAAAAAAACATTAAAAGTAAAATGAGCCGGGCGTGGTGGCGCACGCCTTTAATCCCAGCACTTGGGAGGCAGAGGCAGGCGGATTTCTGAGTTCGAGGCCAGCCTGGTCTACAGAGTGAGTACCAGGACAGCTGGGCTACACAGAGAAACCCTGTCTCGAAAAACCAAAAAAAAAAAAAAAAAAATAGTAAAATGAGCCAGGTGCTGTGGCAAATGACTTTAATCCCAGTTCTCGGGAGGCCAAAGCTAGCCTGGTCTACAGAATGAGTTCCAGGACAGCCAGTGCTGCACAGAGAAACCCTGTCTCGAAAAACCAAAAGAAGAGAGAAAAAGGTAAAATGAAACAATTTAAATGTAATGCTTAGAAAAGGGTCAGGAGGGCCGACTGTCAAACTCTTAGCTTTAGGTTGAGATCTGGAAGATGGTTGTGGGCATGTGTATTGAGCTTTTATTAACATTCATGACTTTATGTTGGGTTTGACTTTGGCTGGATTGGTACATATTTAGTATGGCTAAAAATATAGTTTGGCAGGGCTGGAGAGATGGCTCAGTAGTTATGTGCACTGACTGCTCTTCCAAAGGTCCTGAGTTCAACTCCCAGCAACCACATGGCAATTCACAAGTCTTTGGTTCTGTCTTTCAGTGTTCAGAGTATATGCAGACAAAAGTACCCATATACATAAAATTCCTAAATGCATGCATGTATGTATGTATGTACATTTATGTAGAGAAAAGAAAAGAATGAGTGAGATCTAGTACTTGGTATTTATTTAAATCTTTTTTTTTAATTCTAACCATGCTGAAGGATTCCGAGAGACTAATGGAGCAACAAGGTACATTACTGAAGCGTCTGGCAGAGGCAGACTCAGAGAAAGCGGTAATTACAGCACCCTGCCCACAGCGGTGGGTTAGGTGTCAGAGGGCTGGAGATGGCGGATAGAGAGCAGGGCTGGGACCCCTGTTCTGGCATTTTCTCTGGATAGTATTTGGGTTGACATGTGCTGTGATAGTAATGGGTTGACATGTGCTGTGCTGCTTACTCCCCTAGACATTCCTAGATAGCTGCTCACTGGAGGGAGGGTTCAAGGCAGAAAATGAGACTCCAGTGTGAAGTGTCATTAGTTCTCTGACCCATTAAACTTCTCAGCAGTCAAAGAGTAACACACTGCCAGCTGTGGTAGTGAATGCCTCTAATCTCAGCACTCAGGAGGATCTCTGAGTGTGAGGCCACTCTGATCTACAAAGTGAACTCTAGGACAGCCAGGGATACAGAATAGGGAGAGAGAGACCCTGTCTCAAAAAGGAAAAAAAAAAAAAAAAAAGATAGTACATATCTTTTTTGCTTCACAGCCCTCATTTCAGGATCTTTCCCAAGGCTTGCATGTTCCATGGAACTTGAAGCTGTTCAAGAGGGCAAGACACAAATGGGGAAGTCTTATGGCCAAATAATTTAGGAAGCGGTTGGCTGGCCTGAACTTAAAGTTCACCAGGCAACTTAATCCCAAGACTTTGAGAAGCACTGGTATTTCCTGGCTTTATATTACTCTGAGAGGGAAGGACATAGAGGGAAAGGCCATGCTGGCTGACTTGTGACCACTGTGGAAAATACCAGTCTGTGTGTGCCTCTCCTCAGCCACCAGCTGTGGAGTTCTCAGAGTCCTTTGCATAATAAACTGTCTCTAGTAAGGCAAGAGAGGAGAAAGGAGAGAGGCTAAGGGTTTGAGGAAGGAGTGGAAGTTGAGATGTCCTGACGTCACTTCTACCACACTCGAGCCTGGAAGATGGAGAAAGCCATGATGCAGCTTTAGATCCATCAGCAGCTATTTCAGACATTTGGAAGGTGTAATCAGATTGTGGGCTTTTGTTAAATGTGACTTCTGTAGATTATGCAACAAAATGCATTTAAGCCTCAATTTGAAAGATGTGTACTTATGGCTGGGCAGGAGTGTCTTAGGAATTCTTTGAGATTTGTGTTTTTTCTGTATTTTTCAGTCAACATTTCTTTAAAAAAAAAAACCTGAGGATTATATATTCATTGCTTTTAAAAAATTAATATAGGTTAAGTACTTCCTACATTGGCCAGTGGGTTTCTGTGTTGAGTGGCCAGGTCCCTCTGACTAGAGGCATCTCTGTGTTTTCTCCCAGCGCCTGCTGTTACTACTGCAAGACAAGGACAAGGAGGTGGAAGAACTACTCCAGGAGATACAATGTGAAAAGGTACTGTGCCCAGCACCGCCCTAGGAGGAGCCCACCCGCCCACTTAGCCGTGCTGTGCTCGGCCGGCTCTAGCACTTTCTCTGTCTCCCAAGGCTCAAGCAAAGACAGCGTCTGAGCTTTCCAAGTCCATGGAGTCCATGCGGGGGCATTTGCAGGCACAGCTTCGCTGCAAAGAGGCTGAGAACAGTCGCCTATGCATGCAGATCAAGGTGCTTGCTGGCAACTCCCGGGTGGGGTGGGAAGAGGCTGTTACTCCCTTAGGTTTCTCATGACTTCCTGAGGGAAGTCATCAGGCTCCCAAGGTGGCTGCTCTGTTGAGTCACTTGGGTATCTGACAGTTTTAAAGGCTCTCCATTGTCTAAGAGACCCAGAGGGCCCATGGCTCTGGTCTGTCCCAGGAGTCTGAGTTGTACCTTCCTCATTCTCTTCCCAGAACTTAGAACGCAGTGGGAACCAGCATAAGGCGGAAGTAGAGGCCATCATGGAGCAGCTAAAGGAACTGAAGCAGAAGGGAGACCGAGACAAAGAGACCCTGAAGAAGGCCATCCGAGCCCAGAAGGAGCGAGCCGAGAAGAGTGAGGAGTATGCCGAGCAGCTGCATGTGCAACTGGCCGACAAGGTAACAGCTGGGCCCTGCCCAGCTTCTCCCTGAGGAGGAGCCTTGTCTGTAAGGGGAGCTGGAAGGGGTGTGGCTGGGGAGACGGTGATGGAAAGGCTAAGACTATCCAGCACATCCTCTTGAAGGAAGGATCTGCCCACAGGATGTGATGTGATGTTGCATGCCTGGGCGCTTTCTGCACCATTCCCGGTATCTCTCCTCTCATCTGGAGAGAGGCAGCAGAGGGAGACAGTGTGGTCTGAGTGTGGATACCAGGCTGACAAGCTGCTGTCCTGTGTTCCCAGGACCTTTATGTTGCTGAAGCTTTATCTACTCTGGAGTCATGGAGGAGCCGTTACAACCAGGTTGTGAAGGACAAAGGAGATCTTGAGTTGGAGATTATCGTCCTAAATGAGTATGTCTTTGTGTTCAGAGTGAAGGCTGCGTGAGGGCAGGGCTTGAGGGCCGTGGCACCCTGAGGTCCCAGTGCTCAGGAGGGTCTTGTGCTCTCCTTAGGTTGGAGTTGTAAACTGGGCTAAGGTGTAGGTGGCCCTGGCTCTTCCTCTGGGCTTCTACTTCATTTGCCTAGCATAGGAGAGGCCCTGGTCTCCATCCCCTAAACTGCAAACAACCATAAGGATGCTCAAGGGGAGAAGCTTCTCCACCACAGAGGCCCAAGACTGGCCACGGCACACAGTTGTTATGCTTGTCCCAGTGCTTCCTGCCCACAGGTCAAAGTGATGGCAGGCAGGCAGAGGCAGTCAGAGCTTCCAGGGCTGGATGACTGACCTTGACCCTCTTTCTTTGCCACTGATGAATGTCAATGACCACTTGCTGTCCTCGGCTGTTTGTTCCTTCACTGTGAGAGTGTACATGGAACAACTCTCATCTGCCAGCCTGGTTGCCAGCTCTGGGATGCAGCTGGAGGAAGACAGGCCTGTCCCGAGCTCCATGCCAGCTCTGGGGCTACAAGATGCATGGGCTTCTTTCTGTGGCCAAGGAGATAGGCTACCAGGGAGCTTGCAAGCCTCCTTCTCACTTAAGGAAAACTTCCCTGGAGGAAGTGTTCATGTTACATGCAAACCAGTTAACCATGCACAGCCTGAAAACCTGCCCTGTACTGGGTGCTGTTCTCAAGGAAGTGTTTAGTGGGAGAAGAGAGGAGAGGGAAGGTGTAGGGGGTACATGGAACAGATGAGGGTTAAGAAGTAACAGCCTCACTCAGGAGGGCAGTCTGTACAGAGACTCTCTATAAGCATCACCTGTCAGTAAGAAAGCCTATGTCCAATGAGCTGAGGCAGCAAATAGAGCATGGGACACTGGTAAGAAGAGAGGACTCTGGGAAATAGTGAGAGGCGCAAGAGATTCACCCGGAGATGGACATAAGCCAGCAGGTACCTGAAGTTAGGAGAGAATAAAGACGAGATTCACCCTGGACTTGAGACATGAAGCTAAGGAGAGGTAACTGATGATGTGGAAGATAGAGACTGGTTTGAATATGTTAACTAATTTAAGAGCTAGTCGGGGAGTGAGCCAGAGCTTGTGGCCTAGGCATTTATTAATAATAGTCTGAGAGACATCGTTTTCAGGGGAGGGGTAGGAAAGAGGAGAAACTCATATTTTACAGGAGTCTGAGTGGGCTTTAAAGGGTGGGTAACGTCGTCAGCTGAGGTGCTGCATACCAGCTCGGCCCAGTCAGTGCTTCACTCCGGGTTTGCTGAACCTTGAGTGAACCCTCTGAGAACACAGCTGGGGTCACAGCTCAGTGGAACACTTGGCTAGGATGTAGAAGCTCTGTCTTGTATCCCCTGAGCTGCAAAACCCCAAATGATTATAATAATTTTAAAGCCTCCAAGCAGCCGAGCAATGGTGGCACACCTTAACTCTCAGCACTAGAGAAGCAGAGGCAGGTGGAGCTCTGAGTTTGAGACCAGCTTGGTCTACCTAGCAAGTTTCAGGTCAGCAAGGACTACACAGAGAAACCTTGTCTCAAAAACAAAAAATAGGGCTGGCGAGATGGCTCAGTGGTTAAGAGCTCCGACTGCTCTTCCGAAGGTCCTGAGTTCAAATCCCAGCAACCACATGGTGGCTCACAACCATCCGTAACGAAATCTGATGCCGTCTTCTGGAGTATCTGAGGACAGCTACAGTGTACTTACATATAATAAATAAATAAATCTTTAAATCCCGCCCCCCAAGCAAACCAAACCAAACCTAAAACCTAACCCAGCAAGCAGACAAAGCCCTCGTAGAGCACAGAGCGAGCGAGCACAGGTTGTGGTGGTGGTGGTGGTGGTGGAGGTGGAAGGGCACCTGAGCCTTGGAACTCCAGAGAGACCATGCTCTGTGCACTGACTCACTGGCAACCCTGCTGAGCGGCAGCAAGGAAGCGGGTGTGGGCAGGAAGCAGCTCCCTTGACTCCCTCATGTCACGTGAGCATAGTCGCTGAGGGTCTCATTTGGCTGGCCAGATGTGCACACATAGGAACATGGCTGTGGGGACAAAAGCCACACGTGCCCAGTGCTTTGGGGTGAGGACTACCTGAGCAGCCCTTACTGAATGTATCCTGACATTGAGGGTGGGAGGCATGTCTGCTGAAGGCTGGGGGGGGATGAGAATGGGCACACTTTAGTCAGCCTGGCTAAATGGTAGACAGTGTCCAGAGAAGGTGTCAACTGGATCATTTTTCAAGAGATGTTACATGGAAATGGGCCACTGGTGTGGGACGGTGGCATGGCTTCGTGGTGAGGAGACTGGGGAACAGCTAGGCAGCATGCCCTGAGGTGGAAATGGCCTTTGGTGGGGTGGACTTCGTCCCTTAGTAAGATCCAGGAACTGATCCCGTCTGCTGACCTTCCAGCCGGGTGACAGATCTTGTAAACCAACAACAAAGCTTGGAGGAGAAGATGCGGGAAGACCGGGACAGCTTGGTAGAGAGACTGCACCGGCAGACTGCTGAGTATTCTGCATTCAAGCTAGAGAACGAGAGGCTCAAGGTCTGGATGCACTGGGAACTGGGAGGCCAAGGGCAGCTGGCCTCAGTGGGCGTGGATGAACCGGGCTTCTTCAAAGGCCTGGGTACATGCTGATAAGATGGGAGTGCCCTGGTGCTGGGCAGTCTGGCACAGTCCCAGTGCCGCCTCACACTAGCTACAGGGTCGCTGGCATCTAGTCAGTCCATTGCTGTGTGGGAAGACAAGTGCTGTGGTGACTTACATATACATTTAGTGAGCGAGACAGAGTTGACTTTGGCCCTAACCATGGTTCTCTAGGAGGATCATTGGGTACTTCACACATTCTCATTTGGCCTTTCAAATGTGTGCTGATTGGTTTTGGTCAATAAGGCAATTGGGCTGAGGTATAGCTCACTTATAGAGTGCTTGACCAGCAGTCCTTGAGGCCCTGGCTTTGATCCCTAACCCACCAAAGATAAAGAAAGCAAGGTTTGAGCCGGGCAGTGGTGGCGCACGCCTTTAATCCCAGCACTCAGGAGGCAGAGGCAGGCAGATTTCTGAGTTCGAGGCCAGCCTGGTCTACAGAGTGAGTTCCAGGACAGCCAGGGCTACACAGAGAAACCCTGTCTGGAAAGACAAAAACAACAACAAACAACAACAAAAAGCAAGGTTCACAGAGTCATGCAGGATTTAAGGTTTGCACAGAGTTGAGGCTGAGGCTGGAATGACTCTGCAGACCCAGCTGCTTACTGCCGTCTGAGTACTGGGTGTGGTGGAAGAAATTATGGCATGGAAAAGTATACAAATCCTTAAATTTTCATAATAGTGAACAAATTTTCAGTCACTTTGAAAGTTATGAGGACCCCGTATCTCTCCCCTGAGGAAGCAGCTGCTGACTGTGCCATCACAGGTCCATCTATGTGGCATGGATGTCATTGATACTTCTAGAGGCCATGCACTGATGGGTGGCTTTCACTTGGCACAGTGTGTACAGTGTACTCCTCAGTGCTGTGGGTGGGCGCTGTGAGCTGGCTCCTCTAGCCTTTGTTTTCCTGGTACTGGGCATTTGCCTTGTTCCTCTGGTGCTGTGGACATGGCTGGGTGCACAGAGGTGGTTATACTTGTAACAGAATTGCCAGGTCATCCTAGTTCAACCATAGCAGATGCTAACAAGTACAAAGGAGTTGTACACATTGTTTCCACCTGTGCCACTCAGGGTCAGCACGTGCTATTGCCAGTCTTTGGTCCTTTTACTGCTTTGGTGGTATAGTATCTTTGCTGTACTGCATTTTCAGACACATTGAAAATAACTTCCTGGCTGGAGAGATGGCTCAGCGGTTAAGAGCAATGACTGTTCTTCTGGAGTTCCTGAGTTCAAATCCCAGCAACCATCTGTAACAAGACCTGATTCCCTCTCCTGGTGTCAGATGACAGCTACAGTGTACTTACATAGAATAAATAAAATAAATCTTTAAGAAAGAAAGAAAGGAAGGAAAGAAAGGAAAGAAAGAAAAGAAATGAACTTCCAAGGAGACAGGAGAAACACAAGCTGAAGGCTAGCATGGGAAAGATATATATATATATATATATATATATATATATATATATATATATACACAGAGAAAGAGAGAGAGAGAGAGATGAGTGTTTCAGGTGAGTTTAGGATACACAGAGATGACCCTATCTCAAACAAAATTAACAACCTCAGAATCCAATACTTAGGGATTATAGCCTGGTGTATCTGTTCAGTTTATACTGTGCCATTGAAAGTATGGTTAGAAATATATCCCCTTAGGTGGTCAGATATGTTCATAGGAAAAGTTTAAAACATCACAGAAAGCCAGGCAATGGTAGCACACGTCTTTAATCCCAGCACTTGGGAGGCAGAAGCAAGCAGATTTCTGAGTTCGAGGCCAGCCTGGTCTACAGAGTGAGTTCCAGGACAGCCAGGGCTACACAGAGAAACCCTGTCTCGAAAAAACAAAAACAAAAACAAAAAAAAAAACAAAAAACAAAAAATCACAGAAGCTAGGGGAGTCTCTCAGGAGTAGGGAAGCACTTGACATGTGCTAAGGCATCAGATATAGGTCTCTTGTCATAGTGAGTGTGTTTGTCCTAATGGTGACAGCCAAGCGCGCTGACTCCACCCAGCTGACACTCCTAAGCTTCCTTTCCCTGTCTGTGGTGCTGCTCCCCATTTCTCTCTCTCTCTGATGCTGAGGTCGGAGGTCAGGGCCTTTTGCATGCTAAGCCAGCACTGTACCATGAGGCTGAGCTCCAACCCTTTCTTCTCTCCAGGCCAGTGTCTTAAGCCTTCTCTCTTCTCCTTCCGTTTCTGCCTCTGCCCTCCTCTTTCTTATTTATTTATTAGCCTCAGACTTGCAACAGTCCTGCCTCAGCCCATTGAGAGCTGGGACTGAACATGAGCCAGCGCTCACTCTGCCTGTGTGTGTGTGTACACACATTCATGTGCACACATACATGTATGTTCATCTTCTCCTGTTTCCTACTTATCTATATTGCAAATCCATTTACATAGCAGGTAACTATCTTGAGAGGTGATGGAATTTAATGTCTTGAAAATACGTTTACAACATATTGTTAATTTTAAAAAGTATCTTAAGTGTTTTGAAAGCATCGTATAATTTGTTTTTTCCTGAAGCAAGTTAGAGAACAATAGCTCTGAGGCCAACTCTTAAGGCTTGGTCACGTGATCCATGGGTTTGATATTCCTTTTCTTTCTAGCATGCTAGGCAAGTGCATTGCCACTTGGCTGCACCAAGCTGTCTTTCCTTTAGAGACTGTGTGTTGCCTTTGGAATGAGAAATTTGTCATTAACTCTGTCCACATTTGGGGGTCATATTTGGAGACTTACTCGCTGATGAATAGACTGTGTGTGTGTGTGTGTAAAAAATGTATGTATATATAATATATGTATGTATTCATGCATGTATGTATGTTCTTTGCTGGCTCCTAGAAGTACACTGAGGGTCAGGAGGCCCTCATCTTGACCCTTCATCTACGTTGCTCACAAGCCCTCCCTTCTTTAGGCTAGCTTTGCCCCTATGGAGGACAAGCTCAACCAGGCTCACTTGGAGGTTCAGCAGCTGAAGGCGTCAGTGAAGAACTACGAGGGGATGATAGACAACTACAAGAGCCAGGTAGACGCCGCGGGCAGCCTGGTCCCCTGCTCGTTGGCTCGCAGTCTTTCGAGGAGAAGATGGGGGGGGGGTCTGCAAAGAGCATCCACTGTGGTTTTATTGTTCCCTAGGTGATGAAAACAAGATTGGAGGCTGATGAAGTGGCTGCGCAGCTAGAGCGCTGCGACAAAGAGAACAAGATGCTTAAAGACGAGATGAACAAAGAGATCGAGGCGGTACTGTCCCCTTCTGTGCTCTCCTCACTGCCTGGGCCCTTTTCCTGCCTGATTTGGCTCACAAGAGTAACTGATTTCTCTCTGGCTCCCACCCCACCCAATTTTTCTTTGTTTGTTGTCCCCTCCCTGGCTCTTTCTCTATACTGTCTTTCTAGTTCCATTTTCCCCTTTTGGTTTGGAAAAAAAAAAAAAAAAAGCCCCTTTGGCAAGGTGGACTCAGATCTACATGGTGGGCAGGCACTTGGATGCCCATTTTTTTCTGCCTGAACTCTGTTTTTGTAGCATCTATAAATGTGCCTAGCATCCCCTCTGGAAGGGTCTTTCTCTTCAGAGCTTTTGGCTGGTTGGGGTGTAGTAATTGTCTTAAAGATTCCCTTGGGCAGTCTGAGTCGGGCTCAGCCAGCAGTTACGGGAGCAGCTCAATTCTGCCTCTGGTCACAGCCTTAAAGCTTAAGGATGCAGCAGCAGGGCCAGCTATTTCTTTCTTTCTTTTTTTTTTTTTTTTTTTTTTTTTTGGTTTTTTGAGACAGGGTTTATCTGTATAGCCCTGGCTGTCCTGGAACTCACTTTGTAGACCAGGCTGGCCTCGAACTCAGAAACCCGCCTGCCTCTGCCTCCCGAGTGCTGGGATTAAAGGCGTGCGCCACCACGCCCGGCAGGGCCAGCTATTTCTAATCCTCCCTGAAATTTGTATCATCATGGCTGCCTTCCTAGGGGCTTTGGAGTCATCTCAGCCGGTAATCCTGGCTTTTAAACTAGACTTTAGCTACGTTTGAGCCTCTCACCCTTACTGTCCTTTGTGGGTTTGTTTTTTGGTTTTTAATTGTCCCTTTTTAATTTAATTTAATTTAATTTAATTTTTTAAAAAAGACTTTATTTTTATATGTGAGTATACTGCTGTCCTTCAGACACACACCAGAAGAGGGAATCTGATCCCATTACAGATGGCTGTGAGCCACCAGGTGGTTGCTGGGATTTGAACTCAGGACCTCTGGAAGAGCAGTCAGTGTTCTAACCACTGAGCCATCTCTCCAGCTCCTAAATTGTCCTTTTTTTATTATTGTTCAAATAAAGTGACTGCAGAGAGCCCTCAGGATGGTGCTGAAATGTGGTGTCACCACTGATATTTCCTGACTGAATGAATGGCTACTGCAAGTGTCCCAGGGTGTAGGCTCAGTGTGCCCTGCCAAGATCAGCCTGCTCTGCCTCAGCGGGAGCAGACCGACTCCTGCCAGCGGGACTGGGTCAGCCCTGCTGTGTTCTCAGATGGGATCTTACCAATGCTGGGCTTCTTTTCCTGCTTCAGGCCCGTCGGCAGTTCCAGTCACAGCTGGCTGACCTACAACAGCTGCCTGACATCCTCAAGATCACGGAGGCCAAGCTGGCTGAGTGCCAAGACCAGCTGCAGGGCTACGAGAGGAAGAACATCGACCTCACAGCCATCATTTCAGACCTGCGCAGCCGGGTAAGGGACTGGCAGAAGGGATCCCATGAACTGGCCCGAGCAGGGGCCCGCTTACCGAGATGAGCTGCACGCCCCCCAAGGGAGGACCACTTCCTTTTTCTTGGCTGCCGATTTCTGAAAGGAGTGAGCTATCATCAGTGCTGTGAAATAAAAGTCTGGTGTGCCAAACCCTGCGTGTTGCACAAAGTGATTGTAGCTATAGACTCGCCACTGCCTTGCTATGGCCGCCACGCTCTGCCTGCTTCTGCCTTGCATATCCTGCTGCCATGCTCCGACCTGCAGCCACAGAGAGGACACCCAGAGGATCTGTGGCACCCACCGCTTGTCCACTGTTCCATCTTTCTCAAGCTTTAACTGCCTCTCCTTGTTTTCCACAGATCTACTTACCTAGGATTCTCTTCTGAGAGAAGCAAGCAGCCCCTTTGTCCAGAAGCTGTCTGTCTCTCAGTTTCTGGAACCGTACCCTGCACTGTTCAAGACATGACACAGAATTTACTTAAATCTGACATGGGCGGTCTCTTAATCTTTTCTCTTTAAAGTCTTTCTTTTGTTTGTTTTTGTTTTTTTGAAACAGGCTTCACATTAATTTTGAAATTACTGTGTAGCCAAGAGTGATCTTAAACTCTTAATCCTGCCTCTACCCCCGAAAATGCTGGAGTCTCCTGACGTGTCAGCTTCTGAGCAATCACACTGCCCCATGGGTTCTTCCTTCAGTAACACCCTGAGACCTAGAGGGGAAACAAGAGTCCCTATGTCACAGAGATGCTCAGTATCCACAGGGATTTGAACCCATGACTTTCAGACAATTGAATGTTCTTGGGGTCTCTTGAGCTCTCACTAACGCAGCATCCATGGTAACTTGTCAGACCTGCTGGCCTATTGCCCTGCCGCACTGCCCCATTAGGGAGGTGGAATCAGTGCTGCCAACACAATGGTAAAGCTTGGGGTTTGTTGTACAATGTGCTGCTAACGCCCCGTGTCTACTACAGTCCCCGTGGGGCTTCTGCAGCCCTCTTGTCATCAGGAACCAGCATCTAACCTGTGTTCTCCCAGTGTTGGGGGTGGAGCAGGTCTGCCCCACCCCTGTTCTCTTGTCTCTTCCAGGTTGTTGGTTGAATATGGGACACCGGCTGAGGGCAGTCTGCCTCTTTCCTGGGTGTGGATGCTGTCACAGGAGAACGGGGAATCCCTTCATTCCTCAACCTTACCAGAAATGCCCGCATAAACCAGACTGCGTTCCTGTCATTTTAGATCGAACATCAGGGGGACAAGCTGGAGATGGCGAGAGAGAAACATCAGGCTTCCCAGAAGGAAAATAAACAGCTGAGTCAGAAGGTGGATGAACTGGAGAGGTTAGAGGCACTTGGTCCCATGTCTGTCCTCTTCCTAGGACCTGAGACTTTCTGCCACTTAGCTGCTTTGTGCTTAGTGTGCTGAAGTATTGGAAGGACTCAAGGTCCTGGAAGGTACTAGGCAGAACTCAGAGGAAGAGCTGCTTACGTGTCAGTGGTAAGCCTTGTGGACGAGAGGAAGGGGGGTGTCAGCCGGGAGAGATGCTGTGGGACCATACGATCAAAGGACAGTCTTCTGGTAGGCGCGATTATCTCAAGAAGACCAGCAGGCCTGCTTTGAGTGAAGCAGCCAGAGCACCCGCGTGCTGCTGACCAGCATTTCTGTGACCTCCCTGATCTTCCTACAGACTGTTAGAGACAGGCGTAGGTGAAGCTCACAGCGCTTGGTGTCGGAAGCCCTGGCCTCAGGTCCGGTCCCTTGTGACCATGGGTAGATGCTTTAACTCTGCTGGACCTGGTTCCAGGTGTGAGGAAGGATGAGTGTAGGAGTAGTGTGCCGCCTGAGACACAGCAGTCTTCAGTGAGAGGGTCTCAGAAAGGGCTCTCCTGCCTCACTCACAAGCTGGTTGTATATGGTTGCCAGCTGGTACTATTAGTCCTAATTAGTGACCTTTTTTTTTCAAGGATATACTTTATTTTTTAATTGTCTCTATTTGTGAGTGTCTGGGAGTATGTACAGATGCCCACAGTGACTCAGAGCCTCTGCAGCTGCAGTTATAGGCAGTTGTGAACTGCCTGATGTGAGTCCTGGGACCTGAACTTGGTTTGTCCTTTGCAAGAGCAGTGTGTGCTCTTAAACATCAGGCCATCTCTCTAGCTCCTATCTTTTTTAACCCTATTTTTATTTATTCCTATATATTTGTACACAGCATAGGTAACTGCATGGGTGTAGGTATTAGCGGACAACTTGTGGGAGTCAGTTCTCTTCTTTCACAATGTGGGTCTTGTGGATTGAACTCTGGCCATGGCGCTTTTCAGCGAGCACTTTTACCCACTGAACCATAGTTTGCCTGTCCCATAGTTTGCCTCTTTGAGCCAGAGTGTAAGTTTGTGGCCTGCAACTCCAATTGACTCAGCCAACTGAGTTCTGAGGTCATAGGCGTGGACGACCCAAATGTTATCTGTAAGGAAACCAAGCTCAGGCAATGATTATAACTTGCCCAGATGCACACAGCCGGTTCCTACAAATGATGTTCCTTAAGCTGGGAACTCTTCTTCCAGAACCATGGTGGCATCTGCAAGCAGAGGACTAGGACCCCAGAGTGGTAGCACACCACTAGTCCCAGTACTTGGGAGGCTAAGGCAGGAGGATTGCTGCCAGCTAGAGACCAGCTTGGGCTGTGTTATAAAACCCTGTCTTGGGAGAGATGGCTCAGCAGTTAAGAGCACTGACTGCTCTTTCAGAGGTTCTGAGTTCAATTCCCAGCAACCACATGGTGGCTCACAACCTTCTGTAATGAGATCTGATGCTCTCTTCTCATGTGTTTGAAGACAGCTACAGTATACTCATACATAAATAAATCTTTAAAAGAAAAAGTTGGAGGGCTAAGGGTCTTAGGGTCTTAATTGCCTTAAAGGTCAGGGTAGCCCACAGTGGGTCTGAACCAGATGGCCTCTGCTCTGCCAAACTGACCCACAAACATAGCTAGGTTCAACAGGACCTGCAATGAGTGTTCTTTAAAGATGATGCTGTTCTGGAGAAACAGGAGAGATGGTGCATAAAGTAGGGTGGCCACAGCTGTCCTGTGTCTATCACATAAGCTACTGTGTGGCTCAGCTGAAGTCTTTTTGCTGAGCTGGGCTTTGGTGACAGACCTGTCAGCTGTGCTGCCCTCAGTCCTGTTTCTCCTGTTTCCCTCAGGCTTCACACCCTTATTCCCAGAATGGGTTGGTGACGACAGGCCTTCTGTGAGCTGCAGGTTGCTGTTCTCTGTGTGACACTATGAAAAGACCACCATGTGCACTCAGTTGCACATGCAGTCCTTTCCGCTCTCCCCACTGTCCTGTGACCCACTGTTGCAGATGCACAGTCCAGCAGTCACCTTGCTGATCTGAAAATGCTTTCTGTTTCTTCCTGTGGCTCCTTGAAGATTGTTCAAGTGACAAGATTCCCAATTCAGAGGAGGCAGAAGCCCCCTGGCAGTGGATCAAGGCAGGTAGGTCATTGCAGGGTCTAATGGAGTGCTCTCACCTAGGAAACTGGAGGCTACCAGCGCCCAGAATGTCGAGTTCCTACAGGTGATTGCCAAGAGGGAGGAGGCAATCCACCAGGCTCAGCTCCGGCTGGAAGAGAAAACGAGGGAGTGTGGGTCCTTGGCGAGGCAGTTGGAGAGTGCCATTGAAGATGCCAGGCGACAGGTCAGTCATTGTACTCCTAGTTTGCTTTGTGTTCTGGCCCTTTCTTGGCCTACTCTCCCATCTGAAGAATGGGAGCATCTTCTTCCTGAATGCGTTGTGAGGAGGAAATGGGTGTCTGTTGTCGAGGATTGGCCGTTTGTGCTATTGCTCATGTACATTGCTCTTCTTGAGATTCTGGGAAGTTTTTTCACATTATAGGAATACTGGAAAAGGTCAGGCAAAAAGGAGGCTGGTAAGCTTCCCTCAGAGCTAGAGAGATGAGTAACAGCACTAGTTGCTCTTCTTGAGGACCCAGGTTCAATTCCCAGCGCCCACATGGCAGCTCACAGCAGTTTGTAATTCCAATTCCAAGGAATCTAGCACCGGCACAGACATACAATGTAGGCAAAACACCAATACACATAAAGAGAGGTGGGGGCTAAGGGGGGAGAGAGAGAGGGGAGAGAGAGAGAGAGACTCCCACTAGTTAGCTTCTGCTCTAAGGCTCCAGAATATTTTGCATACTGATGTGTGGATGAGTGTGACTGACCAGTGGGTGTGGCCAGCCATGTCTGTCAGGTCAGCTAGCCTTCCTTACCTCTGTACTTTGTGTGTAGGTGGAGCAAACCAAGGAACAGGCGCTCTCCAAGGAACGAGCAGCCCAGAGCAAAATCCTGGACCTTGAGACCCAGCTGAGCAGGACCAAGACAGAACTTGGCCAGCTGCGGCGGACTCGTGATGATGTGAGTTGGGCTAGTGGGCAGGGCTTCCTCAGGCGACCTGCACAACTGCCTGCAAGTGTTTTCGTGAGTCTCACCTAGGTTATTATCCCCAGTCACCTTACCATCCTTTAAGAATTAATTCTGGGTAGACCTCCCTTCCCTTTTTGGTACTTGGGATTGAACACAGAGTCTTGATGGTGTGAGGCAAACTGCTACTCCTGAGCTATGGCTCCTGTTACATCACTTCTTAAAATCACAGTTACAAGATGTCATTTATACCCATAAACACTTACTGCATAGCTGAACAGCTTTTAGTGTATCCATAGACTTACGAGATTATCAAATTCCTGTTAGGGATAAAATCATGGGGTAGAGGCTATCTCCATGTGAGTACATGAGAGAGAGTCAAAATAAGTAAAAATAACTCTTACTCCAAAGCAAGGGAAATCATGAAGATGTAAAAGAGCGCCTGAGAAGTACCCAGGAGGAAGGGCGACTCCCTGAGTAGACAGACAGCACTCTCACAGTGCAGGTCTGTGTCTGTGGCCTGTGGTGCTCGGGGCTGACTACTAAGGAGAGTCCCCGATGGTTTGGGGCCTGGCGAGTTGGATCAGTGGCTGTGAGCACTGCTTGCTCCTGGGTAAGACCTGGGTTTGGCTCCCAGCACCCATGTGACGACGGCTCAGTCTGTAACTACAGTTCCAGGGCATCTGATATTCTCTTTGGCTCATCAGTTAAAGGTCATAGGACTGGAGTTTGTATCCCAGCATCCACATAGGAGGCCAGGCATCCCACATACGCAGTGACTGTTGCCCCATTTTGCCTCTGTACACCTATGCAAACATGAAAATAAAGGTAACGTGGTCATCCTGAAGAACGTTAACCCAAACGC
Source organism: Mus caroli (assembly GCF_978045245.1). NCBI lineage: Eukaryota > Metazoa > Chordata > Mammalia > Rodentia > Muridae > Mus > Mus caroli. The sequence goes on along the minus strand of NW_028227257.1, from coordinate 151,018,536 downwards.
ATGGAGGTCGGTGATATGCCAGATGAAGATCTCAGAAGTTCAGGGGGAAAAAGGATGAGTGATCTGAAGTTCAAGGCCAGCCTGGTCTACAAAGTGAGTTCCAGGACAGCCAGGGCTACACAGAGAAAGCCTGTCTCAAAACAAAACAAAACAAAACAAAAATAAAAAAACAAAAATAAAACCCAAAAAACAAAACAAAAAAACAACAACAACAAAAAAAAAAAAACCCAAAAACCAAAACAAACAGAAAAGAAATTGTGATTATGGGGAAACCCAGAAACGTTGGAAGTGACCAGATGATTTAGAAAACAGGAGAAAGCATCAGAGAAGACCAAAGCAAGCAGAAGAAAGAAGCTGAGGAAAGGAGGAGGGCATGGTCAGCCAAGCCCACTCAGACATGAGCGTGGAGAGGCAAACAGCCTGCCATGCGAGCTCATAGCTTTCACTCCCTCCATTGAGAGGCATCGGCAGGTGGATGTTGGAATTTGATGCCAGCCTGGTCTGGGGTAGCCAGGACTGTATAGTAGAGTGACCCTGTCTCAAAAACCAAAACCAACCAACCAAAAAACCCAAACATGACCACAGTATCAGAATCTTCTGGGATACTATTAAGAGACCAAGTCTAAGAACTGTCAAGACAGAAGGAACTGGAACCCTGAAGGCAGAGAGTCAAGTTGATGAGATTACACACAGAGATATTTATTAAAAGGGATCGACCCTCAAACTTGAGGTATTTAGAGTCACAAATGCATAGAACCCAGAAGAACTTCTCTAAGAAGTGTTATAGTCAGTATGGCAAAGCAAAAGAAGAAAGATTGACAGGTAAAGGGGTGGGGTTGTAGAGATGGCCTGAGATTAGGATTACAGAGGACCTGGGTCTGCTGCTGAGCATCCTTTTCAGGGGATTCCAGCTCCAGGGGTTACAACAGCTCTGGCCCCCAGACACGGCATTTATGTGTACATACTCCAAGCAAATACATACAGATATTTAAAAATAAAACTTTAAGGGCAGGCGAAATGGCTCAGCAGGTAAGAGCACTGACTGCTCTTCCGAAGCTCCTGAGTTCAAATCCCAGCAACCACATGGTGGTTCACGACCACCCATAATGAGATCTGACGCACTCTTCTAGTGTGTCTGAAGTCAGCTACAGTGTACTTATATATAATAATAAATAAATCCTTAAAAGAAATAAAACTTGCCGGGTGTGGTGGCGCACACCTTTAATCTCCAGCCTTTTTGTTTGATAGCTGATACTGTCCTAAGTGGGAAGAAAATGAATATTTCCTTAATTTAGCTTGTTTTTAAAACAGTGTCTCACTATGTATCTCTGGCTGGTCTGGAACTCATTATGTAGAGTAGGATGGCCTCAAATGCATAGAGCTCTGCCTTGGTCTGCCTCCTGAGTGCTGGGATTCGTGATGTGCACTACCATGCCCAGCTCAATGGAGTGTCTGTAGTGAGGAAATGGGTAAGTGGGTAACACACTTGCCACCAAGCCTGATGAGCTGAGTTCCTTAGAATCCTTATGGTGGAAGGGGAAAACCATGAAGGCTGGAGCGATGGCTCAGGGGTTAAGAAAACCATGAAGGCTGGAGCGATGGCTCAAGGGTTAAGAAAACCATGAAGGCTGGAGCGATGGCTCAGGGGTTAAGAGTGCTGGTTGCTCTTGCAGAGGTCCTGAGTTCAGTTCCCAGCACCCACAATGGCGGCTCACAGCCATCTGTAATTGGATCCAATGACCTCTTCTGGTGTGTCTGAGGACAGCGAGATTGTGCTCACATATATTAAATAAATTAAATAAATAAATAAATAAATAAAGGGGAGAACCACATTCACAAATATGTGTAAAACATTTTTTTGAAGAAAATAACTGTGGCTAAACCTCAGTTGATAGGGAGAGTCCATGCTTGTATGTTTGAATCCCTGGGTTTAATTCCTATTAAGTATTAAAAAACAAAATCAGTCAAGGAGGTGCGTGCTTGTGACCTCAGCATAGCAGAGGGATCCACAGTTCAACATTATTCTCAACTACAGAGCAAATTTGAGGCCAGCCTGGGCTACATGATTCCCTGCCTAAAAAATAAACAAATGATAGCATGTTTTGCTGAGGATGCGGGAGAAGAGCAGCCCTTGAGCCCTTCCCATTGCTGATGCAGCAGTACCATGCTCAGCTCTAGTCCCAGGCTGCTTGCTTGCTTTTTTTTTTTTTTTTTTTCCCTTTTCTTCTTCTTTTGAGACAGGACTTCTTTGTGTAGCCCTGGCTGAACTACAACTCACTCTGTACACCAAGCGTGGGTGTGCTAGAAGAAAGCACCTGGTTCCTTGGAGTCACTTCTAACTAACTACATAGTGAGACTCTTTCTCAAATAATAAAATTGAACTCAGCCAGGTATGTTGACTTGGTGTATGTTGCCATAGTAACAGCACTCAGGTGGTTAAGTCAGGAAAATTGTAACTAATTCAAGGCCATGTACTAAGTCCTCTGGGCAGCTTGCTGAGGCGTTAGTTCAAAACAGTTAAAGAGCTGGTTGGTGGTTGAGTATGCCTCAGAGGTGGAGCATGAAGACCTCTGAGTTGGAGCCCATTCTGACTTATAGAGAGTGGGTTCCGGGACAGCCAGGACTACACAGAGAAGCAACACTAAAAAACAAAGAGAAACCCAAAACCAAGCAACTAACTTCCCCCACCCCCACCCAAGGGGATAAAACCCATCTCAACCCCAGGCGCTATGTGCCTCTCCCAGTGTTGGCACCCTAGAAGAGGATGCCTTTGTCTCTGATTGCCCACTGTTGCCTTCTTATTCTTGGTCCCTGTTCTCTTTCTTCCGTTAGGCGGATCGCAGATACCAGAGCCGCCTACAGGATCTGAAAGATCGCCTGGAGCAGTCTGAGAGTACCAACCGCAGCATGCAGAATTATGTCCAATTCCTCAAGGCCTCTTATGCAAATGTGTTTGGGGATGCTCCCTATACATCCTCCTACCTGACAAGCTCACCCATCCGCTCCCGATCGCCCCCTGCCTGAGGCCACCTGTCCAGGGTGTAAAGCCCATGCCTGATGCCAGACAACTGTGGAGTTAGCAAACCATAGCTGGCAAGCCCACTCGTTTTCAAATGTGCTCAGGGTCTGTTTCTCAACTAATGCCAGGAAGGCTCCTAGAGCAGCCAGGGATGAGTCAGGAACAATCTGGTTATCTTTCCTGACCTGGGAACCTGGTGGACTTCTCTAATCCTCACAGCCATACATTTGCCACATTAGGTACCAGATTTTGAAATCCCTGGAACTTTACATACAGAGTCTGCTTCCTTTCCTCAGGGAATGTTTGGACGGACTGTTCATGCAGACTCCTCCCAGCCCTCCTCTTTCCAGGCATACCAGGCATCCATCTCTCTCTCTCTCTCTCTCTCTCTCTCTCTCTCTCTCTCTCTCTCTCTCTCTCTCTCTCTTTCTCTCGGGGGTTTTTTGAGCTGAAGTTGCAGGAATCCTTCTCCAACTGAATGCCTGCATTGCCTTTTCTTTCCTTTTTATTTATTTATTTTTTAGTTTATTTTTTAATAAAAATAGAACTTTATTTGTATCGAGAAATAGTGAAAACAGGTAAATTAGTATCTGAGGTAAATTAGTCAGGGCTCATGGAGATGAGATGTTCACGGCTCCCTTGCTCCTGTGGAATCTGTAGCTACAAATGTCATGAAAATAAATCCGTTGTTTGCGTCACTCATTACATAGCAACTGGCATAGTCCCAGCTACAGCAGGTGTGTTCACAGTGAACTGTTTGGACACAGACCTAACAGTGGCAAGTGTGCTTGTAACCATGTGGTCTGGTTTCACAGTTCTGGGAACTGTAACTCCCAGCCTCTTACTCCAGGAACAATACCCAACAGTGTCATCCTTGCGCAGGGGCCATGGTGATCTGTATTGTTCCAGCTGTAGTGGATGCTCTGCTGAAGGGGAGTCAGCTTTTCTCCTCTTGGTGGGTAGGGCAGGAAGCAGTGTTCTCTTTAGTGCCAGGGGAAACCTCCCATGTCTGTTTCCTACAGGCCACTTGGTCCTCACGACCGTCCGGCCTGACAATCAGAATTCCTATCTCATTGCTTTTCTGTTCTCTTTGTATCTCTGGGATTCATTTATTTTTGAAAATTTTGTGTGGTTTTACAGGAAATAAAGTTTTTATCACTATGTCAGACTCCTTTGATTTCCCTTATCCCCTCCTTACTTTATAAATGATCAAGCTGAGTGAGGTGACACATACCTGTCGTAAGCACTGGGGAGACAGAGGCAGGAAAGTCTTTTTTTAAACGACTTAAGAAAATCTGTGAGAAAGTCATTTCATTGTGGGCAAGATAGGCAGCCGCTCTTTGTGGTTTTAGAAGAGAAAGCATCTGGTGGCCGGAGACTAGGCACCCGTCAGGCCTCGATACTTAGGGTTTGCGGAGGATCACTTACACCTGTGGGGTGTGCCTATGTTTTCTATTAAATACTACCCACTTTCTGGGTGATAAAGATTTGGGGCCGTTGTTTCTTTTCCTGCATTGAATGCGTGGGAGAGAACACTTACTAGAATGTGCACATGGGAGAGCCTAGGGTTGGTTTTGGTTTTTCTTTCCATTCTTTTTTTTTTTTTTTTTTTTTCTTGGTTTTTCGAGACAGGGTTTCTCTGTGTAGTCCTGGCTGTCCTGGAACTCACTCTGTAGACCAGGGTGGCCTCGAACTCAGAAATCCACCTGCCTCTGCCAAGTGCTGAGATTAAAGGTGTGTGCCACCCCACCCCCATCCCCATTCATTTTAAATTGGATTTGTGTACATATTATTTTATGTGTGGGTGGCCTGCATGTATGTGTGTGCTGTGAGACACACACATGTTCTTGGTGCTCTCTGAAGAGGGCATCAGCGTCCCTGGTACTGGAGTTGGGGATGGTTGAGAACCACCATGCATGCTGGGAATTGAAACCATGCTCTCAATAAGAGTAACATGTGCTCAACTGCTGACCCAGCTCATCTCTCTAGCCTCAGGACCCTGCCCATCCACCATCACCAACCAAAAACCAACCAATGAGTAAAAAGCAAAGCTTGCTCTTCAGAGGGGTCACTTTCTTCTAGCTGCCATTGGCCTGAGTTCTGGCCTTGACTCTTCTCTTGCTTTCCTATTCCTGTGATAAAACATCACAACCAATTTAAACACACACACACACACACACCAAAACAGAGTATGTCAAGATGCGGGAGCCTATTGATTTTCCAGGCTTTCCAATGCAGAATGCTCCCCCAAGATTCTATCTACACATTGGATCTCTAGACCTTCATTGTCCCCCAGATCTCCAAATGCCTCCAGCCCTGCTAGTGCCTCATTTTCACCAAATGCCCTAAAGCACCCTCTATTACCTGAATGTCTCTAAGTGGATCCAGGTCCCCTTAATGCCTCATTATCGCCAAAGACCACAACACATACACACACACACACACACACACACACACACACACACCTTGAAGGTCTATAGATGTCTCCAGGATCCCCAGTGAACCCAGGCTTTCAAGTTTGCCCCTGTCCCTCAGCTCCACTTGTAGCTCCTCAGGTCTTTCCAAGGCCACATGTTCCCCAAAAGTCTCCTATCAGGCAGTGGAAAGGGCGCACCAGGTATAGCCCAGAACAAAAGAGTAAGCTGGAAAATTTTTTCCTTGTAAAGTCCAAGTATCCTTCCTTCAAACAATGCCAGTAGCTGGCACAAAGTGTATGTGTGATGGAATACCAGATCCGGATATGGTTTAAGAACAGGAGGTCTAGATACTTTCGGGAGCATCCCCCAAAACATATAAAATCTCCTGGGAATTGAGGTGAGAGAGCCCACACTCACTGCACCAGCAGTGATCCCGTGTCCCCAAGCCTAGCAGATATTTGCTCTGTCTTTCCACCCAGCTCCTCTGGAATCTTCCCATCCCTTCTTCAGTCTTGACTGGTCCTGGGGAACATTCTGGGTGTGGTGCTGGCTGCCCATACCCAGACTACAGCAACCACTGGCCTATTTTCATCAACAAAAGCCATGGACCCAGTTCAATCTGTAGCAGTTGAAGACACATCAGACTCAGCTCCATAGATAAGACTCAGTCCTAGCCAAAGCTCCAGTACTATGCCACCTTCATAGAGCCAGCAGCAGCTCAAGTTCCCTCAAGAGATGCCGCTTTGAAGATCCATGTAGAATAAAACACTTGCATCCCAGGGCCAGTTCTGGGTTCAAGACCTACAACTGGCAAGCTGGATGTGGTGGCACACACCTGTAATCCCAGCACTTGGGAGGCAGAGGCAAGGGGATTTCTGAGTTCCAGGCCAGCCTGGTCTACAGAGTGAGGTATGCACCACCACATCCTGGCCACAAAATAAATAAATAAATAAATAAATAAAATTAAATTACATTTAAAAAAAGAGTTGAATTTGGCCTATTATTTGAGAGGGTTAGAGTTTGTAATTGTGGACTACATAGCACAGAGTTCACATCTGGATCCACACTGGGAGGCATCCGAGGAGCACTAGGATTCACAAGTCTTTTTTTTTTTTAAATGTAAAGTTAAGACTTTTTTTTTGTTTTGTTTTGTTTTTTCTTTTTTTTTTTTTGATTTATTTATTTATTATATGTAAGTACACTGTAGCTGTCTTCAGACACTCCAGAAGAGGGCGCCAGATCTTGTTACGGATGGTTGTGAGCCACCATGTGGTTGCTGGGATTTGAACTCTGGACCTTCGGAAGAGCAGTCGGGTGCTCTTACCCACTGAGCCATCTCACCAGCCCCTCACAAGTCCTTTTAAACCCCCAAGCCTACACTAATGAACCCCTCCACTAGTAACGATACAATTTTCCCCAAGCAGTTTCAGCCTATGGTGGCCATTCTCATTCAGATAACTATAGCATCTCAGCCATTCTCACCCAAGTCCAAAATTCCAGAGATTGCCACTGGAGAGAGTTCACTGGTTAACCACTGGCTGTGCGAGGGGAAGCATCCATCCAGGACACAGAGGAAAGAACCTTGACTTTATCAAGGTAGGCTGGAGAAATGCTTCTAAGGTGCTGACCGCTTTTGCCTACATCAGGCAAAAGCTCACATCCACCAGCAACTCAGTCCAGCTTCTTTGGCATTCGATTTCTCTGGTCTTAGAAGGCACCTCCACTAATCACATGCACATTTACATACATGTTGAAAATACATATTTCCTTAGAGCCAGGGTCCGACCATACAGCTCTGGGTGGCTCAGAACTCATGTAGACCAGCCTTGTCTCCAACTCAGATCCCCTGCCTCTGCCTCTCATGTGCCAAGACTGAAGGCATGCACCACCATGCCTTGGCTCCTACACAATTTCTCAATAAAAAAAACCAGTTGTCAAACGTAGACCACCACATGCATGTGTGGGTATGTAATTCCTATTTTATTTTCTGAACTAGTGTAAGCTCTGCACCACAGTGTTGACCTGTAGAACTGTTTGGATTGGGGTCCATTCCTGGGAAGTTTTTTTCTTAGCTAGGCCTTTTCCTGACTGTCCTGGAACTCACTCTGTAGATGGGGCTGGCCTGGAACTCAAGAGATCTGCTTGCCTCTGCCTCCTGAGTGCTGGGGTTTAAGTTATGTAACGCTTCACCCAGATCATTCTTGGGGGACTCTTGTATTAACGTTTGGTGTGTATGTATGTATTATGTATGATGTGCGTGCGTAGTGTAAAAGTCCACAAAGAGGGCAATGGATCCGTCTGAGTTGGAGTTTCAGTTGTGAGCTCTCATGGGGTGTTGAAAAATGAACCAGGCTCCACAACAAGGATAGTAAGGACTGTTAACGCCTGAACAGAAAAAATACTGCTTGTTCTCTTGAGGTTCTTATCCACCTCAAACCGCTGCCACGGACTCATGAGCAGTAGATGGGTCAAAAAACGCAGAGCATCGCCCGGGCAATTGTGACTGCGAGAAATTACATTGAGATTCAGGTCCACGTCGCTCGCTAGTTTAGACTCAATCCCGCATTCTTGCTCTGTCCAGGGGGAGGCGCTCACTAGTGGGCGGGGCGCTGCTGACGGACAGGTTCTGCGACCGTTACGGAGAGGCTGCACCGGATGTGGGGCGGACACCCCGGAAGCGGAAGGCGGCGCCTCCTCGGCGGCGGATTCGAGGGTTTGTTGTCAGTCGTGTCAGCTGGTGACTTGCCATGCCGTCCGATGGTCGCTGCTGGGAAACTCTGAGGGCGCTCCGCAACACCAGCAAAGGCCGCCTGCGCTACGACCGCGAGTGGCTGCTGCGCTACGAGGTGAGCGGCGGCCGGCGGCCGGCGGCCCGCGTTTAGCAGGCTCGCTAGAGACCGCGGTGGAGGACTGGGCGTGGGGACGGGACGGGACGGGCTGCGATCCTTTTTTTAATCTTCTGTATTAATTTATTTGCTTGGGCCTTCAGCTGTTGAGCATTACATGCAATAATGTCTTATACTTACCAATGGACATACAAATAGGCTTAACCGTGCCGGGCGTGGTGGCGCACGCCTTTAATCCCAGCACTTGGGAGGCAGAGGCAGGCAGATTTCTGAGTTCGAGACCAGCCTGGTCTACAGAGTGAGTTCCAGGACAGCCAGGGCTGCCCAGAGAAATACTGTCTCGAAAAACCAAAAAAAGAAAACAACAACAAGAAGAACAAAAACAAATAGGCTTAATCTTTTTGTCTTTAGGATGTTTTGGAAGAATGCATGTCTCTTCCCAAACTGTCTTCTTACTCTGGATGGGTGGTAGATCACATCCTACCCAACACCTCTGGACAAACGCAAGAGAGTGCTCCTTCTGATAATTCACCATCCTCTGGATCTGCATCTGGCCTGTACCAATCCTCACTACTAAAGTCTCCTGTCAGAAGTAGCCCACAATCCCCGTCACCCTCAACACCAAATGGAACCCAGGTAAGGCTTAATTTGCTTAAGACAAAAGACTTGTTGGCTGCAAGGTTGAAATGTTTAGTCACAGGACAGTGACTTGGGGGAGACGATTGTTTCCCATTGCAGATAATTGTATTTCCCGTATCATCCACTGTTGGTATGTGTGTATGCTCATGTGTGTGGAGGCCAGAAATCAACTTTAGGTCTTGAGTCTCAGAGGCCTTCATCTTGGGTTGTGAGGCAAGTGTCCCTCATTGGCCTGGAGCTCATCAATTAGGATTAACTGGCCAGTAGTCCCAGAAATCATCCTGTCTCTTCTTCTCTGGTGCTGGAACTCTTAAGTGCATGCCGCCATGCCATGTTTATAAGGATCAATAGAGTCAGACCTTAGGCCTTCCCTGCTTGTACTTTACCCATTTAATCTATCTCCCCAGCACAGAAGAAACACCAGTTTATTAAAGAGAAGCAGTGTAACACCAGGTGTGGTGGTGCACAACTTTAAGTGCAGCACTTGGAAGGCAGAGACAGGTGGGGTCCTGTGAATTCAAGACCATCCTGGTCTACAGAGCAACTTCTAGGCCAGCCAGGGCTACATAATGAAACTCTGTCTTAAACAAACAAACAAACAAACCCAAAACGAAAGTTTTGTGCTTCTTAGCCTTTTGGGGAAGATGGAATGTAAATGAGTTAGGGCCAGGAATGGAGAGAGAGAGAGAGAGAGAGAGAGAGAGAGAGGGACAGAGACAGACAGACAGACAGACAGACAGACAGACAGAGAGGAACAACATAGCAAAGTTGATGTCATAATACACAGTGTTCCCTGTTGTCTGTTCTCATTGGCAGCATGAACCTGGGGGAGCAGGGCCTACAAAACGAGGAAGGCTGATGTCTCATATGATAGCTAACTTTACTCAGAGCATCAGATAATTTATACTCTGAGGGAAAAGTCACCTGGGTACTGTAGTCATTCACAAGGACAAGCCACCAGTGGGAAAACGATTTTCCTTAGACAAATGTAAATGAATATTAACCAGTTGTAATGAATAATCTGAATTAAACCCATTCCTGTCTGCTACACGTAGGAGGGGGCAGTGCATATTCTGAGAACACATCTGTGTGTTGAAACTGAGGTCACAAGACTTTTTTCTTGGAGTTTTCTCACAAGTACTTAGAATTCTCGTACAACTCCATTCTTGGAGTTTTTTGTTTGTTTGTTTTGGGTTTTTCAAGACAGGGTTTCTCTGTATAGCCCTGGCTTTCCTGGACCTCACTTTGTAGACCAGGCTGGCCTCGAACTCAGAAATTCGCCTGCCTCTGCCTGCCGAGTGCTGGGATCAAAGGCGTGCACCACCATGCCCAGCGTGTACAGCTCCATTTTAGACTGTATTCTGACACTAAATTATTTTCATTATTGGTGGCTTATAAATTTAATATTGGTTCTTAGTTGGGTGTGTTAGAGTTTGGACCTCAAATGTTCCTCAGAGGATTCTGTGTTGAACTTTGCCCCTCTTGTGGCAACATTGAAAGGTGCAGCTTTGAGGAAGTAGATCATTCTCTTCAGAGAGATATACATAGATGGGTCATAATCTCATGTTTTATCAGGGGTGGAAACAGTCACTAGTGCTAAACTGCAAGAACTGGGTCCTTGTTGCGGCCCGCCCGCGGTCTACAACACGAACGGTTCAACTGAAAATGGCAGTTCAGGCTGAAAAGAGAGGAAACTAGACGGGGCGGAAGAAAAGAATGGAGCCAGGACAACAAGTTCTGATCTAGGCTCAATTTTACTAATTCCAGACACTCAGTTTATAAAGGAAGGGGGAGGGAACCCAATTTCCCGCCAAGTAACTCAGGGTCCAGTAGCAGGACGAACACGTGTGTGTGTGTGTGTGTGTGTGTGTGTGACTCCAGGCAGCAAAGGCAGGTTCCAGCAGTGGGCGTGGCAGGACGAATGAGCCGGTAGCTCCACCCTTGAGCAGGCAGGTTCCAGGCTGGGGGGAAGGGAGGCCACAGGTCCTTGTTTCCTAAATCTATCCCTGGCCCTTTCCTCCCTCTCCTGCTTCCCAGCCACTTAATGGTGGCTGCTTTTCTCCACCACATGCCTCTGCTGTCATGTTCTGCCTTAACACAGCCCAGAACCAGGAAACACATATACAGAAACCATGAGACCATGTACAGAAACCTCTGAATTGCGAGCCAAAAGAGATCTTGTTTTGGATAGTTTGTTAGGTGAACACCTAGAAAGCTATTCTAACAGAAAGCCAGCAAGGACGTGATCTTTGTCTCTAAAAGACAACATAAGTTGACCATGTTCAAAGTTTACTTATGCCGGGCGTGGTGGCGCACGCCTTTAATCCTAGCACTCTGGAGGCAGAGGCAGGTGGATTTCTGAGTTCGAGGCCAGCCTGGTCTACAAAGTGAGTTCCAGGACAGCCAGGGCTGCACAGAGAAACCCTGTCTTGAAAAACCAAAAAAAAAAAAAAAAAAAAGCTTACTGATTTCCTCATCTTTTTTTTTTTTTTTTTTTTTTTTTTTAAAGATTTATTTATTTATTATATGTAAGTACACTGTAGCTGTCTTCAGACACTCCAGAAGAGGGCGCCAGATCTCGTTGTGGATGGTTGTGAGCCACCATGTGGTTGCTGGGATTTGAACTCTGGACTTTCGGAAGAGCAGTCGGGTGCTCTTACCCACTGAGCCATCTCACCAGCCCCTGATTTCCTCATCTTGTATTTAGAGCACACATGAGTCCCCGTTCCCAGAACCTACTGCACCTCAGTCGTCCCGGGCGAGCAAGGTGGAAGGTTGCATCCGAATGTACGAATTGGCGCACAGAATGAGAGGAACCGTAAGTGAGAGCAGGGGTCGGGGTTTGACACTACAGAGTCGCTTTTTGGGAGATTCTTGGGAAGGAAACTAACTATGCTAATCATGATTTGCCACCCACTGACAGCTCACTTGGGGAGGTAGTGTGACAGTGAACTCTAACTGAAGTCTGGTTCTATTTTCTGACAGGTAGAAGGTTAAGGTCAACCTTAGCTATAGAACAAGTTTGAGACCAGCAGGGGATACATGAAATCCTGTCTCTAAAAAAGCTAGGAAGAAAAAGAATAAAAATAAAAACTAACTATAAAATGTTTTTTTAGAAAAATAAAATATATGGTAAGCAACTTGTGTTACTAAAAAAAAAAAAAAAATTTTCAAGGACAAGTCAGTGCTTGAATATAGAGCTTAATAAAAAAGCAGGTGATCCTATGCTCTGGAGTCTTCTGTGCTCTGAGGACGGAGGGTGGAGGTCCAGGAGCAGATGAGCCAGGTGCTGGGCCACAGCGAAAACAGGTGCTGACCCTTCTAGGAGGGCCTGAGGCAATGGCAGGAGGAGCAAGAGAGGAAGGTGCGAGCCCTCTCAGAGATGGCATCGGAGCAGCTAAAGAGGTTTGACGAGCTGAAGGAGCTGAAGCTGCATAAGGAGTTCCAGGACTTACAGGAAGTGATGGAGAAGAGGTGAGTCTTCCTGAGTGCAGGTATCTGTCTGTGCGATCAGCTTGATGCTTTCCCAGAGAAATCCCAAGGTGAAAAATAGGCAAAGAGGCTTCCAGTCTAGAAAAGTATGCAGCTTTGGAGGAGGCCTAATGTGACAGCAAGGGAGGCAGGAAAGGTCTTGGGAAACACCCCTGATCCTGCCTTGTTTATCAGTACCAGGGAGGCCCTGGGCCATCAGGAGAAGCTGAAAGAGGAGCACCGCCATAGAGCCAAGGTCAGTGCCTGGGACACTTGGCGTGATTGTATCGGTGTCTGTCTCTTGCCTCTTGAGGTTTATCAGTCCATCAACAGAGTCCTTCTGGAGACCTGGTCTGCAATTGTGCTCCTTGGTAGTGGCTCTGTAGTTACTCTTTCATTACTGGGACCAAGGACCCGAGAGGACAGAAGGAAAGGGGAGTGTTTCAGCTCCTGGTTTCACATGGCTCAGAAAGCCTCTGCTCTCTGGGTTTCTCTTTTCTTTTCCTCAGAGCTCAGCCTGTAGGGTAGTACCACCCACATTTAAGCAGCCCCCCCCCCCTTTGTTGATTATCCCTAACAATGTCCTCAGAAAGCTGTAGAGGTGTGATTTGCCACTCTCATAGAGCCAGTGAAGCTGAAAATTGCAATTAACTTATATATTGTCCCTGGGGGAGTCTATTTCCTCAGCCCATCTGTGAAAAGATGTAGCTCACTTAGGACTTGAGCAATGTGGAAAGGGAAAGCCACCCACACCCCAATGACTGACTCAGTGCCCCTTTCAGTAGATTCTCAACCTAAAGCTTCGAGAGGCAGAGCAGCAGCGGATGAAGCAGGCGGAGCAGGAGCAGCTTCGGAAGGAGGAAGGTCAGGTCCGTCTGCGCAGCCTGTACTCCCTCCAAGAGGAGGTCCTGCAGCTCAACCAGCAGCTGGATGCCTCCAGTCAGCACAAAGAACTGCTGAGTGTGGACCTGGCTGCCTTCCAGACCCGGGGCAACCAGCTATGTGGCCTCATCTCTGGCATCATCCGCACCACCGTGGAGGTGAGGATTACAGAATGACTGTTTCAGGTTAGGCACAGCTGCTTACACTCTAATGTGTTTTGTTGGGCAGTGCTGGTACTGGGAGGCAGAGGCAGGCAGATTTCTGAGTTTGAGGCCAGGTTGGTCTACAGAAAGAGTTCCTGGACAGTCAGGGCTACACAGAGAAACCCTGTTTCTAAGAACAAACAAATAAGATGAAAATTAAAGTAATGCCTGCCTGTTGGAGGAATACCAGTTGTCACTTGATAGCGGGATGAGATATGAAGCTATTGGACATTGGGAAAGTGTTTGCCTTGCTCACACAGCTTCCTGGTAGCGTAGCAAATAAGAGATATAAATACATTCAAATAGAGATTAAACTTATTTTATCTTCATTTTATTCTATATTGTATATTTAGCTGTAAATCCCGAGACAGAAGAACCATTAAGTAGAATGGAAGAAGGAAGCGAGTATCTGACAGTAAGCACAAGATGAACTGACATGTAAAGGAAATGCCCATTTATGTGAGCACGTGAAAAATGTAGAGACTGTACAAATTAGGAAATATTGGCCACATACTCTAAAATTTGATGTCTTAGATTCAAAAAGTACTCCTGCAGATTGTGCAGAAGGACAGACTGTTGTCGCTTTCTTTTTCCTCCTCTGAGAGCAGGAATGAAGCACTGGCAGATGGCTCTGAAAGCCAGGACAAGACTTGCCAGATGGGGGCTGGTGAGATGGCTCAGTGGGTAAGAGCACCCGACTGCTCTTCTGAAGGTTCAAAGTTCAAATCCCAGCAACCACATGGTGGCTCACAACCATCCTTAATGAGATCTGATGCCCTCTTCTGATGTGTCTGAACACAGCTACAGTGTATAAAAAAAAAAAAAAAAAAAAAAAAGACTTGCCAGATGGCCTTGCACCTGGGCCTGCTGAACCCAAGCTCCTCTCCTCACAAGGTGGCAAGAAAGAGCTAACTTGCTGGAATTATTTGACTTTTTTTTTCTGGGGAGGGGGGTGTCGAGACAGGGTTTCTCTGTGTAGCCCTGGCCGTCCTGGAACTCACTCTGTAGATCAGGCTGTGGCCTTGAACTCAAAAATCTGCCTGCCTCTGCCTCCCAAGTGCTGGGATTATAGGTGTGTGCCACCACTGCCCAGTATATATAATACACACACACACACACACACACACGTCTTGTCTGTGTTCATGTATGTACACTTGTGTGGATTTTCACAGAGGCTAGTTCTGGACCAAGAATTACTTGTGGCTGTGAGCTCGGAACCACTCAGGTCCTCTGTAAAATCAGCGCATGCTCCTCACTGCTGAGCCGTTTCTCTAGCCCAGGGGTTTTTTGTTGTTGTTGTTTTGTTGTTTTGTTTTTTGTTTTGGTCTTTTGGGTATTTTTTGTTTGTTTTGTTGTAGGGTCTTACTGTGTAGCTCAACATGGCTTGGAGCTTAAGGCACTGCTCCAAGGATTGAGAGCTAGGATTGCTGACACAATATACTTGGTTTTGTCACAGACTTTTTAAAAAAGACTGCTGTTTGCAGTGTTGCCAAATGCTTCAAAACATCCTGGCTGGCTGCTGTGGGGGTGGTGACTATGATAAACCTTCGGATGCTATGTTGTGTGGGTGCATGTTTAGAAATCAGAGGAGAATTTTTCAGGGTCAGTGCTCTATCTGTGGAGCTGCAGGTATCAAATTCAGGGTGACATAAGGGTTGTGAAGCAAGGACCTTCCCCACTGAGCTATCTCAATGGCTTTTTCTTTCTTTGAAACGGAGACTCACTGTGTAGCCCTGGCTGGTCTCAGAATTGTAGCAGTCCTCCTGCCTCTGCCTCTCAGGTGCTAGGGTTGCAGGCATGAACCACCACTCCCAGCTCTTTGAATTCTTTTTTTTTTTTTTTTTTTTTGGTTTTTTGAGACAGGATTTTTCTGTGCAGCCTTGGCTGTCCTGGAACTCACTCTGTAGACCAGGCTGGCCTCAAACTCAGAAATCCGCCTGCCTCTGCCTCCCAAGTGCTGGGATTAAAGGCGTGCGCCACCATGCCCGGCCTTTGAATTCTTAAGAGAACAGGAAATTAGTAGGCACCAACATTTGATCATG
Source organism: Mus caroli (assembly GCF_978045245.1). Taxonomy (NCBI): domain Eukaryota; kingdom Metazoa; phylum Chordata; class Mammalia; order Rodentia; family Muridae; genus Mus; species Mus caroli. The sequence goes on along the minus strand of NW_028227257.1, from coordinate 151,003,017 downwards.
TATACTCACTGGTCCAACTGGTCCACTCTAAAAATGTACTGTGTGTAATATGACTCAGCACCACAAAAGAGGTCAATGTTAAGTATTGTCTCTCACTCTGATAGAGTGGTTATCCCACAGCAGAGAACCAAGCTGAGGCAGAGCGAGCCCTGCAGGAAATGCGGGACCTTCTCTCAGATTTGGAGCAGGAGATCACCAGAGCCTCTCAAGTGAAGAAGAAGCATGAAGAGGAGGCACGGGTCAAGCGGCAGGAGTCACAGGTGCAGCAGGGGCCAGGGCCTCCCACCCAGACCTCTGCACCCAGCCCAAGCCCAGTAGGAACACAGAATGAAGGTGGGTTGTGGTGTGGTGTGATGTGATGTGTCACACTACAGGACTGCCCAGTTCATCAGAACTCTTACCTAATGTGTTACATACAGTTTTGGTTGATCTGGAACCAATTCTGTATTGTACCGTCTTCTGCAGTCCTTGAAAAGCCTGTCTCCATCTAACAAGGGTGGCATTCCAGACAGTGCTACTGCTGAGCGTTTGTTTATTCCTTTTGGTGTTTTGAGACAAGGTTTTGTTGTGTAACCCTGGCTATCCTGGAACTTACTTTGTGACCAGACTGGCCTCGAACTCACAGAGATCACCTGTTTCTGACCCCTAAGTGCAAGGATTAAAGGATTCCAACTGTCCACAGTAGCTGGCTGTGATTTTGCCAGCTCCAGATAGTTCCTGTGATTGTGTGATGCTTGGCATTCTGGGGACTTCTCGTCGGGTATATAAATGCTAGGGCCCTTAGCGGTGGCGTAGGTTGCTTGTTGTTGTTGGCTGTGTTTTGTTAAGTAGTTGTGTCCCGAGAAGAACAACAAATTAGATATCATGCTGGTGAAGATCAAACTTGCCCCAAGGAAGTGAACACTCCTGATCATCAGGAAGTCATCTAATGATAAAGTCTCCCCCTCTGACCCCTGACTTTAGTCAGGGATCGATCTCTTTCCTTTCCTCTTTATCCTTTCTCTCCCCTATCTAGTGCTAGGGGGTTGGAAGAATGGAAGAAAGAAGAACACCCCCCCCCCCCAATGTAGCAAAAGGCCGGCTACAGGGATCAGCAGAGCATTGTGTTTAGACCAGATAGTCAAACCTCTTTCTACTTGCCATAGCAGTGTGACCTGGACAAGCAGCTTTTCTGTGCCTGTTTCTGGTTAAATGGAAAACATATTAGTATCGACTCTGTTGTGTGATTGTGACACTGAAGCAGCCAATGCATAGTGTAGTGCTTAGAACAGTCCTAGTGCAGATGCCCTGTCATATAAGCTCACTGCCACTAAGGCCTGTCTTTTGTTCTCAGACCTGCAGGTGAAGGTGCAGGATAGTACGATGCAGTGGTACCAGCAACTTCAGGATGCTTCTGCCAAGTGCGTGTTGGCCTTCGAGGACCTGACCAGCAGCAAGGATAGTCAGGTAGGGGAGAGATGGGTGGCCAAAATTGTGGCCCCACAGCCTGATGTTGTGAAAGAACATACGTGGTGTGTCATGGTCCTTCATTCTAGCAGCACGTGCTCAGCTCTGGACAGCCCCACTTACCAAGTCACCATTCTCTTGACAGACCAAAAAGATAAAGATGGACTTGCAGAAGGCAGCCACCATCCCAGTGAGCCAGATCTCCACCATTGCAGGTGGGTCAGATGGGTGTCTTATATTTGCAAACTCTGATAGCTGTGAGGTTCTTAACAGTGTTCAGGGCTGGAGAATATGGCTTAGTAGCAGGACACTTGACAAGTGTATGCAAGGGCCTGGGCTCCATCCCCACTACCACACACACCCACGTTCAGATGTATGTTGCATCCCTAGGTTTTTCAGTTTTTTCTCTTCAAACAGAAGATAGCTGGGTCTAATAGTACAGGCCTGTAGTCCCAGCTGGTTGAGGGAAAACTGAGGCTGTAGGATCATAAGTTCAAGTACAGCCTGCATGAAGTGCAACTCAGACCCTGGCCCCTGGCCTCCAGATGGCTTTTAATTTCTCATAAAGAGAACTTGGGAAGGAAGATGGGAGAACACCCACCTAGGAAGTCGCTTATAATCCTCACACTTTTCCTGTTTGTTTTGTTTTAGCATCGCCAAACTCCAAGACAGATGTATTAGTATTCTCCCTTAGGAGAGATGTAGAGAATAAGGCCAGACAAAGAAAGACCCTTTAGAGCTAGGGCTCAGTTTGACTTTCACACAGCTGTATGTGAGGCCTCTAGATTCCAGGCTGTACCAACAAGAAATAGAAGAGCAGCTAGAGAGCCCTCTTGCTTATTGTGCCCAGTGTCCTTTCAGCTTGTTGCCAAAAAGAAAAAAAAAAAAAAGCTGAGGAATGTTGGAGATTGTGCCCTGAGGCCATTTGTCCACACTTCCTTCCTGCCCTTTGTGTCCTGAAATTCTTTGTGGAACAGGGCAGAGTATAAATAAACACATCATGTGCTGGGGGTTAAAGTGCTGTTTTCTTTGTCAGTGACAGCAGAGGGGCTGGCTGCTGTGTCCTGCTTGTCCTCATTGCTTCCTCTTGTCACCATAGTCTCACTTCAGCCACAGCCAGGAGACAGAAGCAGCATGAGCCCCTCAGAAAGGCTGTTTTCTTTTTAGTCTGTTTTAGAGACAGAGGTGGCCTTCCTACCCTAGTCAGCTCTTGTAAAGGTCTGCCTTTGTTCACGTCCCCTGTCACCTGCTGACTCTGCTGTGTGTTCCCTTCCTCTGCTGGGTTCCTTTTCCAGTTTCTTTCCCTCAGCCTTTAAATGTGCTTGAGTGGCTCAGGCCACAGCCTTGGCTCCCTAGCTCTTGGGATCAGTCTCTAGTCCAGCCAGTGTTTGCATTTGGCCTGTGGACTATAAGCTTCTGTCTGAGACAGCTCCTGATGGCTGCTCCCCAGGCCAGCCACCTTCTCCTTTGTGAGTTCTTCAATCTCAGGGCCCTGCCTTGATTGTAGTGCTTCCACGGGGCCTGCTGTCACCCCAGAGTTCTGTTTATCCCTTGTAACCCCCGTGGTGTCAGATGTTACTTTTATGCCAGTGACTCCTAACTCCATCCTGGCTCATTCCTTTTTTCCAAGTTTCAGAGTTTATAGCAGCCATATTAGGGCTTCTCTCCTAGCTGTGTTTCGCCTCTCTCCTAACTAGTATATCTTTTCTGTGCCTCTTTTCCTTCCCTTTCCTTTAAGTAGCCAGTTGTCTGATAGACATCAGGAATGGTAGCTGGGAACCGGAAACAATCCACTTGTCTGTGCCTGTTCTGCTGTGAGCCTTCTGAGACCCAGCATACTCTGGATCTAGTGCAGTAAGGTTAAGTGAGCAGAGCGTGGTGGTGCACACCTTTAATCCCAGCACTTGGGAGGCAGAGGCAGGCAGATTGAGTTCGAGGCCAGCCTGGTCTACAGAGTGAGTTCCAGGACAGCCAGGGCTACACAGAGAAACCCTGTCTCGAAAAACCAAAAAAAAAAAAAAAAAAACCAAGGTTAGGTGAGCAAAAGGAAAAAACAACTTGATTCTCTCACTGAAAATGGCTGATAACAATCAGTGTAGGGAAGATTTCTAAGTGGACATAGGCTGTGGGTATAGTAGCCATATCCAGTATGGGGTAGACGGGCTGGTTGCGAGATCCAGACTTGTTATGGCCCTTGGAAGCTCTTGGTAACATTACTAGCAGGAGTGCACTGGGGAGAGACCTTGTCTTAGTCAGGGTCTCTATTCCTGAACATACATCATGACCAAGAAGCAGTTGGGGAGGAAAGGGTTTATTCAGCTTACTCTTCCGAATTGTGCTGTTCATCACCAAAGAAAGTCAGGACTGGAACTCAAGCAGGTCAGGAAGCAGGAGCTGATGCAGAGGCCATGGAGGGATGTTCTTTACTGGCTTTCTTCCCCTGGCTTGCTCAGCCTGCTCTCTTATAGAACCCAAGACCACCAGCCCAGAGACGGTCCCACCCACAAGGGGCCTTTCCCCCTTGATCACTAATTGAGAAAATGCCTGACAGTTGTATGTTATGGAGGCATTTCCTCAACTGAAGCTCCTTTCTCTGTGATAACTCCAGCTGTGTCAAGTTGACACAAAACTAGCCAGTTCATACGTGTATAGAGGTGGACACATTTAACATCCAAGTTAGTTCATCTATTCTGAAATTACTCATCCTGTCATTTCTGTGATGTCTTCTTAATTCTTTTTGGGTTTCTTCCTATATCTCTGGTTTAAGGGATATTTTTGAGTCACTAGTGAAAATATCACTTCTGAAGGGATTATAGGAACTCGATATTTTCAGCTGAAGATGCTGGTCCTTTGATTGTAGGTACTAGAGTAATGAAAACAAATTCCAGGGCTGGTGAGATAGCTCAGTGGGTAAGAGCACCCGACTGCTCTTCCAATAGTTCAAATCCCAGCAACCACATGGTGGCTCACAACCACCCGTAATGAGATCTGATGCCCTCTTCTGGTGCATCTGAAGACAGCTACAGTGTATAACATGGAAAAAATAAATAAATAAATAAATCTTTTTAAAAAAAAGGAAAGAAAAAAGAAAACAAATTCCAGTCTGCTTAAGCACTGGAGGAGCAGGGTTTGTCTTTTTTTTTTTTTTTTGGTTTTTCGAGACAGGGTTTCTCTGTATAGCCCTGGCTGTCCTGGAACTCACTTTGTAGACCAGGCAAGCCTCGAACTCAGAAATCCACCTGCCGGGGGCTGGTGAGATGGCTCAGCAGGTAAGAGCACCCGACTGCTCTTCCAAAGGTCCTTAGTTCAAATCCCAGCAACCACATGGTGGCTCACAACCATCCATAACAAGATCTGACTCCCTCTTCTGGTGTGTCTGAAGACAGCTACAGTGTACTTACATATAATAAATAAATAAATCTAAAAAAAAAAAAAAAAAAAAAATCCACCTGCCTCTGCCTCCTGAGTGCTGGCGTGCACCACCACGCACAGGGTTTGTCTGTAGACCAGGCTGCCCTTGAACTCAGAATCCTGCCTGCCTCTGCCTCCCAAGGGCTGGAATTAAAGGCGTGCATCACCACTGCCCGGTGGCCTGTGGTTTTAGAGGTGTTGTTTTGTGCTGTTAGCCCTGTCGCTTTGGGCACAGCATGATGGGGAACACTGGGCAAGAACCCTGGACCTGGAAGCTGGGAAATGAAAAACAGATGGGATCGAGGTCCTTTAGATTCCTTCCTTCAAGGGTCTGTCTGCTCATCTGAAGACCCCATTCTAGTTCCCACCTGTTAGAAATTACCTCCCACTAGTGCTGTGCTGAGGAGCAAGCCTGTCCCTCATGGAGCTTTGGTGATCAGTTAAATTTCCACCAATTAGTAGGCAATTGAAAATCCAAATGCCAGGAGTTTACTTCTGGGTCTCTAAGGGATGCCAGCCCCAGAGAAAGAGACATCAGCCAAAGCAGAGAAAACCTTTAAAGGACTTCCATGCTCATCTGTGCACGCATTTGTGGAGGCCAAAGATGGACTGGGTGTCTTCCTCTATAGTATGTGGAGTTGCTTTCTTGCTCATTCGTGTTCTCTCTTTCTAGGTAGATTGATTTATTTACTTTATGTATGTGAGTGTTTTGCCTGCATATGTCTATGTATCATGTATGTGTCTGGTGCCCAGAAGGCTGGAACAAGATATTGGATCCCCTGGAAATGGCATTATGTACAGTTGTGAACTGCCTTGTTGGTACAGGGAACCTGGGTCCTGTGGAAGAGTAGCCACTTCTTGTGACCACAGAGTCATCTCCCTAACCTATTTATTTGTTTTTAAAGATTTATTTTGAATTATATGTAGGTATGTGCAAGTAAGTGATATGACCTCCAAGGCACCAGCTCTCCCTGGAGCTGGAGTTAGAGGGGTGGTTGTGAGACACCCATGGGAGCTGGGAATCAAATTCAGGTCCTCCACAAAAGCAGTATGTGTTCGTCATTGCTGAACCATCTTCCTAGTTCCTCCACCTTGTGCAGTAAGACAAGGTTTCTCACTGAACCTGGAAATTAACATTTTGGCTAGACTGGCCGATCAGTGGATCCCCAGGATCTGCCTGTCTCCACCCTCCTAGTAGTGGGGTTACAAGCCTGTGTTGTCACACTCAAGAGTTTACATGACTGCTAGGGATTCAAGCTCAGTCCATGGTGGTTCAGCAAGTATTCCATCCACTGAGCCATTTCCCCAGCCCACAGTTAGATGTCTAGCTGCGATAGTGTTGGGGCTTAAGATTCTAAACTTCTAAACAAATGGATCTCTGTAGGGGCTCTGCTTTGTCACTGTATTATGAAAGAGATTGGCATGAAGTTGTATGTTTGACAAGGTCTCATACAGACAGACTAAGCTGGTCTCAGGGTCACTCCATGGCTGAGGCTAGCCTTGAGTTCCTGGTCTCTGCACCTTTTCCAAGTGCTGGGACTAAAACAGGTGTGCACTGCCATGTCCAGCTGCAGCTTCATCTTTTTATTGCTTTTTCTTTCCTGTCCAGGTTCAAAGCTGAAGGAGATCTTTGACAAGATCCATAGCCTTCTCTCTGGAAAGCCTGTTCAGTCTGGTGGACGTTCCGTGTCTGTCACTCTTAACCCTCAGGGGCTGGACTTTGTCCAGTACAAACTGGCAGAGAAATTTGTGGTGAGAAATCTTGTTGTCAGAGGTCTGGGCAGAAGAAGCCGGCAGATAGTACTGAGCCTGGCTGTGGGTACTGAACCTGGCTACGATACTAATTTGAAATTGTGCCCATTTTTGTGTTCCTAGAAACAAGGGGAGGAGGAAGTGGCCTCTCACCATGAAGCGGCATTCCCCATTGCAGTGGTGGCATCTGGTATCTGGATGCTCCATCCTAAAGTGGGAGACCTCATTCTTGCTCATCTCCACAAGAAGTGTCCATACTCTGTTCCTTTCTACCCAGCTTTCAAGGAAGGGATGGCTTTGGAGGACTATCAACGGTGAAATGGTTTTCTCTGCTCTCTCACTCTGGGGCACATGGTAGCATAAGAATAGGGATGTGTTCTCATTCTTGCCTGCAGCTCCTTCTCTCTACTGTTAAGTGTCCTGTCTGAAACCATGACTGGGCTACATAGCAAGAACCCTATCTCACAAAAAAGGGTAAAAAAGTAATGTCTTTCATGCAAACTGGACATCTTTTAGGATTTGTAGATTTGGGGGTGATAATTGATGATAATCACCGTAGATTACTGAAAAGAATACTGGATCTGGGATCTAGGAGTCCTAGAATTGATTCATCTAATGACTTCACAAAATAGTGTAAGCCATTTAAATCTCACTGAGAAGCTAGCTATCTTAGTTAGGGTTACTGTTGCTGTGATAAAACTCCATGGCCACAGTGACTTGGGTGGGAAAGTTTATTTCACTCACAATTTCATATCACAGTCCATCGTGGAAAATAGGTAGGACAGGAACTCAAGCAGGGCAGGAACCTGGAGGCAGGAACTAATGCAGAGGCCATGGGGGGGTGCTGCTTCCTGGCTTGCTCCTCGTGACTTGCTCAGCCTGCTTTCTCACAATACCCAGGACTGCTAGCACAGGGGTGACATCACCCACAATGGGCTGGGCCCTTCCTTATCAATATGCCTTCCCAGGCTTGCCTATATCTGTTTCACAAAGGCATTTTCTCAACTGAGGTTCCCTCTTCTAAGGTGACTCCGGCTTTGTCAGGTTGATGTAAAACTAGCCAGCACCTAAACCATTTCCATTTAGATCACATTATAGATAGTGTGAGCCAATATGTGGCTGGGAATTGAACTTGGGATCTGTGGAAGGGCAGACAGTACACTTAACTGCAGAGCTATCTGTACAGCCCCAAAGCAGTTTTTTCTATCTGTGAGTGTTCACTGGTGAGTTTGCTTTGCAGAACTTTAATACAGAAATTTGATGGATGCCAGTGCTTTGTACAGACATATTAATAATATACAATAATGATGCAAAGTGTGACTAGTAGTACCTTTAGCCATAGAAAGAAAGAAACCTCTCTGTCACCCTTATTTTGGTGGCATTCTGAATCTTTTTTTTTTTTTTTTGGTTTTTCGAGACAGGGTTTCTCTATGTAGTCGTGGCTGTCCTGGAACTCACTCTGTAGACGAGGCTGGCCTCAAACTCAGAAATCCACCTGCCTCTGCCTCTTGAGTGCTAGGATTAAAGGTGTGCACCACCACTGCCTGGCGCATTCTGAATCTTATCTTCACACATAGGATGCTTGGCTACCAAGTGACGGATTCCAAGGTTGAGCAACAGGACAACTTTCTAAAACGCATGTCTGGGATGATCCGTCTGTATGCCGCCATCATCCAGCTCCAGTGGCCATATGGGAACCGGCAGGAGGTAGGTAGACCAGGCCTGCTGGGGTAAGGATGGTTGTCCAGCATCCACAGCAAGTGCAGCCTTTGTCACTCAGCTCTCTGTTAACTGGGACAAACAGCTTTCATGGAGGAAGCATCTACTGCTTGGTGGCTTACCACAGTTGTGAGAACGTTTTGATCTTACTTTCCCTTCGTGCGTTTTTTTTGGAGCCATGGTAAGGCAAAGCTTCATGGCAGAAGCTCGGGCAGTGCAAAGTTGCTTCTGGCAACTGGCACGTGAAAAATGCGAAGGGATTCCCAAAGGATGGAGGGACATCCCCAGTATCCCCTTCAAGGGTATGTCTGTCCTCAGTGACCTAACTTATTCCAGCTGGGCTCAGCCTCCCAAAGGTCTCACACTTGGAGGTAGTGTCAGAGGCTTGAGACCAAGCCTGTGACTCAGCCTTTTTTGTTTGTTTGTTTTTGTTTTTGTTTTTCGAGACAGGGTTTCCCTGTGTAGCCCTGGCTATTCTGGAACTCACTCTGTAGACCAGGCTGGCCTCGAACTCAGAAATCCGCCTGCCTCTGCCTCCCAAGTGCTGTGACTAAAGGTGTGTGCCACTACCGCCTGGCTTGTTTTTGGTTTTTTTGGGTTTTTTGTTTTTTGACTCCGCCTTTGAGAACTCTTGCAAGCTGTCTTTAAGAGAGACTGTGCTGTGGAGTAATGAGGTAAAGAGAATGGTAGGGTCGTGGCTGTATTTAGGGAAGTGGATGTTGTTTAGTAGGCTACTTTTTTGAATCAATTTAAAAAGCTTAGTAGCTTCCTCTGTTGAGGCCATAAAGAATTAATCTTAGAACAGATTCTCCATGACAAGTTTTATTTATAAAAGTTTCAGCCAGCTGTGACATGCTGCCTATAACCCCAACACTCAGGAAGCTATAGCAGAAGAATGGCAAGTTCTAGGTCACTCTAGATTGCATAGTGAGACCCTGTCACTACAATACCAAGAACAGACGAAAAGTGTGCCGTGGAGAGGCATAGTGACACAGCTTGAATCTCAGTACTCAGGAAACAGGCAGTAAGTTCAAAGCCAGCCAGTGCCAATGCCAGGGAAACCCTGTCTCAAAACAAAAACAAAACCACAAAAACAAAATCGAAATCCACCCAAACAAAGTCAAGTGAGGTGATTTACCCCTATGCTTCCATTCTGGGAGACTGGGCCAGGGAGAATTGCTGTGAATTTCAGGTCAGCCTGGGCTACAAAGTTAAGACCCCATCTGAAAAAAAAAAGAAGGTATTGACGATACTGGCTATGGACTCCCCAAAGAGCACATCAGATATCATGCCATGTTCTGGGAGCCTGGGCATAAACTACAATATTTCCAAAAAGAGTTTCCTTAGCTTTTGGTCTTTGTGTTGTGTCTTGTATGCGTGGTTGTATGGTCTGGGCTGAGTGTGTACACTGAGACTTGTGTTGTGGATACAATGAGAAGAAGTCATGACACAGCTGCTTCTCTTCCAGGCTCATCCTCATGGCTTAAATCATGGCTGGCGCTGGTTGGCACAGGTCTTAAACATGGAGCCTCTCTCAGATGTGACAGCTACCCTCCTGTTTGACTTCTTGGAGGTAATTCCATTATTAAATGAGAGAAGGGTTGAGGTGGACATGGGTGAAGTGAGTGAGGGGCAGCGTGAGTGGACCAAGAATGAGCTCCTGTTACCCAGTTTCTCCTGAGCGTGGAGACAAAACAAGCCTCCATTTTGTTTTTTTCTCTTCCTGGCCTTGACTTCTCTTTCCCTTAGGCTAGGATGTCCCTTTCTTTTTTTCCTCTTCATGTTTGTGGGGTCCTTACAGCTGGCAAGGAAAGCGATCCAGGTGAGGGAAGAATGAAATTGGGTTTAGGTGAGTGGTACTGGGCCAAGACTTCTCAGTCTAACATCAGCTGGGGTATTTTGCCATATTTAAGCATAGCACATTTCTGTGCCAGAAATTTGCCTGCCTCTGCCTCCCAAGTGCTGGGATTAAAGGCGTACGCCACCACTGCCCGGCTTGGAAAAAAGGTTTTCAATAACAGTTACCACAGCCCCATGAGTACAAGAAAGTTTAAGACATGTTTACATTGAAACTCTTTACAAAGTACATATGGCTTCATCCATAAGATGGGTTGTCATTGACATAGAAACAATGCTCAAGATAAGGCTCTAGGGAGAAATGACTGAGGTAAAGATAATCCTTGTGGGAGGGAGTCCAAATTGACCTGGCCCTGAGGTAACACGGAAGTCATTTAGGCTGTTGACAGTTCTCACAAGGATAAGTTTTATGGCCTAGAAGTAATAAGGTTTATAGTGAAAGGGTCTGTCTGGGATAAGTAAAAAGTAATAAGTTCTGGAAGATATAGCCTGAGCTGGGCGTGGTGGTGCATGCCTTTAATCCCAGTGCTCGGGAGCCAGAGGCAGGCGGATTTCTGAGTTTGAGGCCAGCCTGGTCTACAAAGTGAGTTCCAGGATAGTCAGGACTACACAGAGAAACCTTGTCTCAAAAAAAACCCAAAAACAAAGATATAGCCTTAGCCTGGCTCATCATAAAGCCTGTGATCACCAGGCTGTAAAGGGTGGCCGTTCCCAGCAGTCCAGGTGGAGGACACATTAGAAATCTCTTTCCTTTGAAGGATGCCTGCAAGTTTAACTTCCCTGGCTTTTCCAGTGGACATCTGTGTGTACAAGCACTTTTGGCTCTCTACAGTAATGTACATCCCAGCCTAAGCAAAAAGCAGACTTCACTTTAGGGAATTGAATAGTGGAACCATGGTTGACTGTGGGGGTGGATCTCCCAAGACCCTGGAAACAGCAACTAGATCACCAGGCACCAACACAGTCTCCCTGGCTCTAGTCTTCCATAAATGTTCTTGCTTCATAAGCCACTTTATTTCCTTGCTTTGTGCACTGTGGAGATGCGTCCTATCCTGGGCTCTCTCTCAGTCTGTTTCTTTACCCAGTGTGGTTGGCGGAATCAGTATTCCATCTTATTCATGTTTTCCAGGAAGAAAATGCAAGCTTGGGTCAGCTATCTCCCTCCCTGGAAACATCATACATTTCTGCCCTTGGGAACCACTACTATAACTCTCTGGGCTGGAAATGTTAGGTGGACCAGGCTGGCTGGGAACTAAGAGACCCACTTCTCTTTGCTTCTGAGTAATGAGACGCTAGGCATGCATCACCACACTCAGCTGAAAGAGCCAGTGCTGAAATAAGCTTCAGGGAGCTGGGCATGGGACTGCATGGCTGTAGTCCCAGCACAAAGGAGCCTCAACAGGAGGATCACAAGGTTGAGATCAGCCCAGGCTATTCAATAAGACCTTGCCTCAAATTAATGACTGGTGAGGGTTTATGCCCTGACAAAACTGAGGCCCTTAGGCCTGTAATTCTAAAAGTCCGTAGTTACCTTATAACTCATGACATTATGGTACATTAATGCAGATGCTGAGTCTTTGAGACAAGTAGCATTCTGGATTCTTACTAAGGCTAGGAGGAATGCCACCCTTCAGAAAGGCTTTGTTCAGTATGGTAAAAGTATTCGTTAAGCCTTGACAGTTGACTTAGGTGGAAGTGAAATTAGAAGAAAGTTAGGTGTTTTGTTTTGGTTTTGGTTTTTGGTTTTTCGAGACTGGATTTCTGGCTGTTCTAGAACTCACTCTGTAGACCAGGCTGGCCTTGAACTCAGAAATCCGCCTACCTCTGCCTCCCAAGTGCTTGGATTAAAGGCATGCGCCACCATGCCTGGCTAGGGTGGTTTTTCAGAAATCCGCATGCTTCTACCTCCCGAGTTCTGGGATCAAAGGTGTGCACCACCATGCCCCGAGAAAGTTAGTTTTTTGTTTGTTTGTTTGTTTGTTTGTTTGTTTTGGTTTTTCAAGACAGGGTTTCTCTGTAGCTCTGGCTACCCTGGAACTCAGTCTGTAAATCATCTTGGTCTCAAACTCAGAGATCACTGGCCTCTGCCTCCAGAGTGCTGGGATTAAAGGCGTGTGCCTCTGCCCAGCTGGGTTTTTCTTTAATGTCACAGATGGACTTGAGGCCTTATGCCTGGAGACAATGCTCACAAGTGAACTGCCGCTCTGTGCATAGAGAGTTGGGTCAGCTAAATGGCACGGTGGCTAAGGAATTTGACAGGAGGGACAGGCAAAGGGATGACTGTTTTTCTCTCGCAAGCTGATGTTTGTTTCTGCTCCCGCTAGGTGTGCGGGAACGCCCTTATGAAGCAGTACCAGGTCCAGTTCTGGAAGATGATTCTTCTCATCAAAGAGGACTACTTCCCCAGGTATAGGCTTGTTGAGCAGACCACTGGGGAGTTTGTAAGTAATGCCTGAAAGCTAGGCATCATGAAGTCTAAAGTACCTGTGCAATAAGTATATATATAAAGTTTTCCCCCCTTGGCTGAGTTTTTATTTTTGATCTTCTCTTGTCCTTTTGTTTTGTTTTGTTTTGTGAGAGAGTCTTTGTAGCCCAGACTGCCTCAGAGCTCTTCTTGGTCTTCCTGTCTCTGCTCTTTTCTTTTCTTGTTTTTAATTTGTATTTATTCTTCTCTAATACAATATATCCCCACTGCAGCTTCTGCTCCCTCCCCTCCTCTTAGTCCCCCCACCTCCCCTCTCCCTTGGATCCACTCCTGGGCCTGGGCTTTCCCCAGAGAAGAACATGCCTCCCAGGGACATTGACTGAACATGGTATAACAAGATACAAAAAAGAGCAGAAACCTTTATATCAAGGCTGGACGAGGCAACCTAATAGGTGGAAAAGAGTCCCAAGAACAGGCAAAAGAGCCAGACACCCTCAGTCCCACTGTCAGGAGTCCCCACAAAACTCCAAGCCAACAAGCATATATATATACATATATGCAGAGGATCTAGAGCAGACCAATGTAGGCTCTATGATTGCTGCTTCAGTCTCTGTGAGCCCTGCTCACCTGATCACTTGGGCCATGCTCTCCCACAGTGTCTTTGACCCCTTTGGCTCTTACATTTCCTCCTCATCATCTTCTGTAGGGTTTCCTGAGCTCTGAGGGGAGGGACCTAATACGAGACCTCCAACCTGGGTTCTATCTCTGCCAAATGTTTGGCTGTGGGTCTTGCATATGCTATATTTTAAAGTTATATTTGTTTGTTTATTAGGGGAATGGGAGGGTGGGTTATGCACATGCCATGATGTGCATATAGTAGCTGTGGTTTTCCTTCCATCATGTGGAGTCAAACGTAGGTTAAGTCAAGCTTGATGACAAGAGCCTTAGGCCCTGCTGAGCCATCTTACCAGACCAGTGTGGTATTTTTTGACTTATGTGAAAAATGAGATAGTGTTATGATTGGTCATGTGCCTAGCATGAGCAAGCGCTTCAGTTTGCACCTCATGATGGATATGGGGATCTGTTTAAAGATAATATTGCCAGGCAGTGATGGCGCATGCCTTTAATCCCAGCACTCAGGAGGCCAGCCTGGTCTACAGAGTGAGTTCCAGGATAGCTGGGGCTACATAGAGAAACCCTGTCTGGAAAACAAGAGAGAGAGAGAGAGAGAGAGAGAGAGAGAGAGAGAGAGAGAGAGAGAGATCTTTCTACTCGTCCTTCCCTTTTCTTTTTTTGTGAATATTTATTTTGGGGGCTAGAGAAATAGCCCAGTGGTTGGGAGCACTGGATGTTCCTGTAGAGGACCTGAGTTCAATTCCCAGCACCCACATGGCAGGTTACAGCTGTCTGTAACTCCAGTTCCAGGGGCTCCACAGTACCAGATATGTATGTGGTACACACATATGTGCATGCAGGCAGAATACCCATACACAGAAAACAAAGTGTTTTAAAAAGACTTATTTTCAATTGTGTGAGCATTTAGGAGGTTCAAAAACACAGACACACACACATATAAACACAGCGTATGCAAGTGCTTTCAAAGGCCAGAGAAGTTGGAGCCCCCAGAGCTAGAATTACAGGCAGCTTTGAATTGCCCTTCCTGGGGCTGGGAATTGAACTTGGATCCACTGCAAAACCAATCAGTGCTCTTACCCACCAAGCCATCTCTCCATCTTTTTCTTCTCTTTAATGTTTGAGTAAATAATTTTGGGTTTTGGAGTGGGTTGTTTTGTTTTTGTTTTTGTTTTTTAAGATTTATTTATTATTATATCTGAGTACACTGTCGCTGTCTTCAGATGCACCAGAAGAGGGCGTTAGATCTCATTACCGATAGTTGTGAGCCACCATGTGGTTGCTGGGATTTGAACTCAGGGCCTTTGGAAGAGCAGTCGGTGCTTTTAACCACTGAGCCATCTCTCCAGCCCTGGAGTGGGGGTTTTTGTTTGTTTTGTTTTGTTTTGTTTTGTTTTTTGTTCTTTAAGACAGGGTTTCTCTGTGTAGCCCCGGTTCTCCTGAACTTGCCTTGTAGACCAGCCTGGCCTCAAACTCAAAGATGTGTCTGTCTGCATCTGGGTCCTGAGTGCTGGCATAAAAGGTGTGTACTACTATACCTGGATGAGTAAATGATTTTGAAATTCAAACAAATATCTGTTACATATTGTTTCTTTTTAAAAAAGTGTTCATTCTTCTTTCATGTGCACTGGTGTTTTTCAACCTTCAGTGTATCTGTGTGAGGGTGTCAGATCCTCTGGTACTTGACTTACAGACAGTTGTGAGCTACTATTGGGAATTGAACCTGGGTCCTCTGGAAGAGAAACCAGCGCTCTTAATCACTAAGCCATCTTTCCATCCCCTAAATACTGTTTCTTTTTTTTTTTTTTTTTTTAAAGATTTATTTATTTATTATATGTAAGTACACTGTAGCTGTCTTCAGACACTCCAGAAGAGGGCGCCAGATCTCGTTACGGATGGTTGTGAGCCACCATGTGGTTGCTGGGATTAGAACTCTGGACCTTCGGAAGAGCAGTCGGGTGCTCTTACCCACTGAGCCATCTCACCAGCCCCTAAATACTGTTTCTTAAGGAACGGTATAAACCTGGTCTACAGAGTGGGTTCCAGGACAGCCAGGGCTAGACAGAGAAACCCTGTCTGCAAAACAAAACAAAACAAAACAAAAAACAGTATAAATTAGGAAGATGTTGAGATAAGACATTGGATGTTGGATATTGGTGATAGAGCACTTACCTAGTGCACTCGAGGCTCCATGTTTACCCCCACACTCACACAGGCACAAGCACTCATGGGAAAAATGTATTGACTTTTTTATTTTTTATCTTATTTTTGAGAAGTGGCTGAAAGATTTCACTCTGTTCATGTGTGTACACACATGTGCGTGTGTATGTGTGTGTGTGTGTGTAAGTCGGGGCAAACATGCACGTGCAAGTCAGAAGCCAACATGGGGCTTTCTGTCACTCTTAACTATTTTTTGGGACAATGTCTCATGAACCTAGAACTCTCTGATTTGGTCACATCGGCTGGCCACCAAGGCCATGAGCTCCTTTTGTTGCTGTCTTCCAGCTCTGGCTCATTAGTGCCTGCCTCCACATCTGGCTCCACATCTTTCTATGTCTATGCTGGGAGTAGAACTCAGTGCTTCATGCGTATGCAGCTGTGGCACTTTACCAACTGAGCAGTCTCCTGACCCTTTTGGTTTTTGTTTTATTTTGTTTTGTTTTTGTTTTTGTTTTTTGAGAGAAGGTCTCATTTTCTAGCCTAGGCTAAACTTGGAATATACTATGTAGCCAAAGGTGACACTGAATTCCTGCTGCTCAAGCCTCCTGTGTGCTAAAGATTACCAGTGTATGCTCCCACACCTGGGTTTGGTGTGTTTGAATGTTCTTTCTAAACTCCCCATATTATCTGAGATGATGATAGCAAGTGGTCCTGAACCGAGCCACTGAGATGAGCTTCTCAGGGAGTTAGGTGGAGAGGCTGGTCTGCTGACTAGATTGTCTGCCGGACAGCTCTGTGGCTTTCACCTGTCCACTGGGAAGAGCTCTTGTAAACTCACGGGGGCTCCAGGTAGGAAGGCCTTGGCCGCACTCATCCTACCTGCTAAGACCTCAGACAGGAGCACTTGTTTTCCTCCCTTGTCCCTTCCGAAGAACGGTGAGGGCCAGGTGAAAGAGCAGCCAGCATTCATTAGAAGAGTCAATGGATCTGGTCCTCACCTGATGGAGTGTTGAGATTCCTCACAGGAACGACTCACAAGTCTCTCTGTCTCTCCACCTATAGAATTGAAGCCATCACGAGTTCAGGACAGATGGGCTCTTTCATACGTCTGAAGCAGTTCTTGGAGGTAAGATGTTCTATTCCAGCATGCCCCAACTGTAGCAAACTTGTGTCCTTTAGTCTTGGACCTCCAGACCTGATGCTCTCTCTTCTGTTTTCCCACACACTGCCTTTTGTTTGTAATTCCCTTGTCATTTCCTCCCCACATTGCCTTTCAGGCAGCTGTCCTAAGAGAACAGTAAGCTGTATGCAATGAATCTCTAACAAACTTACTTTTCCTTGTCAGCCAAGGTTCTCCTGTGTGTCTCGGGGCTAGGGAACTATTGAGTGTGGCTACTGAGTCCATGGGCTCGTGTGTTGCATGTTCAGTTGAACTCTCCTCTGTTTGCAAGGACCAGGGCATTTAACAGGTCATCTACCTCTGTGAGGTAGTCCACTGATAGCCAGCTTCTAGGAGCCTTGACTACAGAAGTGGTACCAAATGAGGCTATGCTCTGGGGAAGGAGGGGTGGGTGGGCAGACCTAATAACAACCTTTTCCACAGACCCATCAGGTTTTTTCCTTTTGTCCCTTGGCATCATCTTTTGTCCGTTCTTTCCTTGGTTTAAGCATTTTTGCTCAGCATCCCCCATTGTGAAATGCTAGAAGCAACCTTGTTTTCTTTGTGTCTCGTGTCCAGAAATGTCTGCAACGCAGGGAGATTCCTGTACCCAGAGGCTTTCTGACAACTTCCTTCTGGCGCTCCTGATGTCCTCCGCCACACTGTGTGGCGGGAGGGGCAACAATAAAGCAACTGAGACAGCGGGCTTGGAAGAATCACGTCAGATTGAGAAATTCGTCAGTGTGTTTTTATATATCTGTACCCCGTGAATAAGGCTTTTATAGTTCACAGCCTTTGTCAGTCCTGTGTCGGGTTTGGTAGTTCTATAGGCGTCACAGACAGATAGAGAAGTGGCCTTTCTAATTCTCACAGGTTACAAGAAGAGGTAAGAGGGCACTTAGCACTTGGTCTCTTCTGTCTGTCGCTCAGGGAGCTGGTGATTCTTTATCTGCTTGACTCGGACCTGTAGTGAGCCCTCCATTTTCCCTCCACGCTGCCCCACTGTTCATGCACATACTTAGAAAGAATAAGCCTCCTAAGAGTCCCTTATCAGGTATCAGGTAATGTTTGCAGTCTTACACTGTGTGGCTTGTGGCGTATGTGTGTATTCAGAAGACATGAATGATGTTGGTATGGACTGCACCCCAGAGTGTATCAGGGATTGGGTATATGGATCATGACTGGGAGCATGCACTATAGAGAACTCTGTCCCCTTGATTTAGAATTTGGCCCCTGGCTGGCTGAGGATGCTGTACTAGATTACGTACCTTTTTGTTGTTTTTCCAACAAGAATTAAGACGGGTTGACCTATGGCTTTGGGTGTAAGCTGAAGACCATCAGCACTGTGTGCGTTGGGGTTAGGAGGAGCTGACTGTCTCAGTTGGAAGCTGGTATTTGTTTGCAAACACATTGACTCTGTTGCAGAAGCCGAGCCTCAGCTCTGGTCACGCAGGCCTGTGTGGCAGGCATTCTCTTTAGTACTCTCGAACGGCTTAAGCATTTTAATTGTGGACTAGAGTTCCCAAAAAAGTAATAAAGCTTGAGTTTTTAAAAGTCCTGTGCTGATATGTGGTTACCTCAATATTACCTGTGTCTTGTGTATGAGCTGTGTATGTAAATCACATGGACATGACTGTGCAGGACTAGATATGCAGTATATGGTCCTTCTCTTTATCTACTTGACCTTCACCTTGGAAAGACTGGTTTTGCATCCCTTTTTTAAAAATGACGTTCCAGTAACTGACATTGATCTAGCAAGAGATGTAGGGGGTTGAGGTTATAGCATCACCTAATGTGCAGAGACCTTGTGCTCCAGCTGCAATGCCCCTCCCAGGAAGAGAAGTGAGAATAGCTCGGCCTGCTAATGTTACAGAAGAGAGTGATCACTTGGGTCAGGTGGCTGAACTGCATTCATTTTTGTTTTGTAACCTGGGTATATCTCACCTCTCTGAACTGCACACCTCCATTTACAGAACAAAAGAATTGTTGCTGCAGTCTTCATACTGTGCCTGGTAGTCGATTCTGTGTGGAGTTTCACCTTGTATATCCTGGAACTTGTCTCCCTCATTTACAGGGCTACCTGGCAGAGCCCACAGAGAATGGTGTCCTCATAGCCTCCTACCATTTGCTTTTCCCATCTACCCAAGGATGACATCTGTTTTCCACAGACCATGGCAAGGAACAGGGTGGGATGTATCAACTTAGGCATAAAAAAGTGGGTGGGCTCAGACCTTCCTCAGTCAGCACGTGGAGCCGTGCAGGTTTCAGAAAGGCATTTCTTCTGGACACCACTACTCCACTAGGAAACTGGCCTCTTTATAACCGGAAAACTGGTGCTAAGTTGAATGGGCCCACTCAAATTGTACAGCTTACAGTTTGCAGAACCACTGAGCAGGACCCCATGGAGCTATGGCTCTCCACACTGTCATAGCGATGTCACTAAGTGTGTATGTGAAGTTCTATATGTGGACACGTTCTTCTGTCAAAAATAAAATGAGAAGCTGGGAGTGATGCTGCATGCAGGTGAGCCCAGCACTGAGGCAGCTGAGAGAGGAGGATTGAGATGGACAGCAAGGTCTGCCTGGACACCATAACAAGTACTAGGCTGAGCTGGGCTACACGGTCAGACTGTCTCAAACAGATGGAGTGTAAGGTTAGGGGATTAACATGTCCAGCCTGCTCTGGAGGCTCACAAGGATTGCTTCATCCCAAGACTACACAAGGCAATCTCTATCACCAGATTCTCTCATAGTCCAGACTGGCCTCAAGCTGCTTTTTCTATGGAGAGATAATCTTGAACTTACCTGATTCTTTTTTTTTTTTTTTTTTTTAATGGTTTTTCGAGACAGGGTTTCTCTGTATAGCTGTGGCACTCACTCTGTAGACCAGGCTGGCCTCGAACTCAGAAATCCGCCTGCCTCTGCCTCCCAAGTGCTGGGATTAAAGGCGTGTGCCACCACGCCCAGCTGAACTTTCCTGATTCTTATGCCTCCAACCTCTCTAGACTGGGACTACAGGCTTTATGCCACAGTGCCCAACATCGTAAGTGTAGTTCCTGTTTGAGACAGGATTTCTCTGTGTAGTTCTGGCTGTCCTGTGGCTCTGTGTAGCCAGCTGTACACACTATGCAATCTAAAATGGCCTCATACTCAGAGATCCTCTACCTCTGCCTTCCCAGTCCTGGGATTGAGGGCATGTACCACTGGTTAAGACAACATCTTTTGCTGAGTGTGGTGGTGCACACCTTTAATACCAGCACTCAGGAGGCAGAGACAGGCAGATTTCTGAGTTCAAGGCCAGCCTGGTCTACAGAGTGAGTTCCAGGATAGCCAGGGCTATACAGAGAAACCCTGTCTCAAAAAGCCAAAAAAAAAAAAAAAAAAAGAAAAGAAAAGAAAAGAAAAGAAAGAAGACATCTTTTAAATAGGGATGTGGGGAGGGGGTATAGAAAAATCTCTGGGAGCCAGCAATGTAGTTTAGTAGATTGTATGTGTATGCCTGTATAATGTTTTATATTTAATGTGTATGAATCCCTGGTCTCATTATGTAGCTTAGCCTGCTTTAGAAATTTGATATGCATATGAATGTTTTGTCATGCTTGGTACCTTGTGAAGTTAGAAGAGGAGGGCATCAGATCCCCTCGAGTTAAAGTGTGTGAGCCACCATGTGAGTGTTGGAAGTCCTCTACCAAGAACCAAGTGCTTTTAACTACTGCATCTCTCCAGCCCTTTTTATTTTTACCATAGTGTAAAAACGACCTTAAAAAAAAGAAAACCATAATATGTGGTCTCAGGTGTAATAACAGCATGCATTTGGAGATCAGCAGACAACTTTATAGTCTGTGCTCTTTTTCTACTTTAATATGGGTTCTGGGGCTCAAACTTAACTTGTGAGGCTTGCATGGCAGGCCCCTTTACCAGCTGATTCATCTCAGCATCCTAAAAATGCCCCTTAGAGCAGCTTAATACTCTTCCTTTGGATGTGATTAGCACTCTTGGTGTTTGTCATTTGATGCTGGTTATCCTAGCAGAGTCTCAAACAAGAGCAAAGAAAAAAACTGGGTTGGTGGGCACGCCTTTAATCCCAGCACTTGGGAGGCAGGGGCAGGCGGAGTTCTGAGTTCGAGGCCAGCCTGGTCTACAGAGTAAGTTCCAGGACAGCCAGAGCTACACAGAGAAACCCTGTCTCGGAAAACAAAACAGGGGGCTGGTGAGATGGCTCAGTGGGTAAGACTGCTCTTCTGAAGGTCCGCAGTTCAAATCCCAGCAACCACATGGTGGCTCACAACCATCCGTAATTAGATCTGACTCCCTCTTCTGGAGTGTCTGAAGACAGCGACAGTGTACTTAAATATAAATAAATAAATCTTTAAAAAAAAAACCCAAAATCATTGGAAGGTTAGGTTTTTGATACCCACTGATAGTGTAGCCTCAGAAACCATGACCACCAGCTGCTGATGGCTGTAGCTCCACACAGGCACATCAGATTCTTTGCCACAGAATGCTACAAGCTCCATTGTCTTTGCAGCTCAAGTTCTTGCTCGTCTGCCTGCTTTCACTGACTGCATCTTGCCCTCATTCCTTGGGCTGAGTGCCCAAATTTTTGTCATGTCATGCATTGTGTGATATCACTTTAGTACCCATTTGATGTTGTGCTGGAAATTCCAGCACAGAATTCCAGTAGGAACCTTTGTAGATCCTGTCAGCCTTGGGCTCGAGCACGCACGCGTGCACACACACACACACACACTTGTGTCCGTGCGTGACAAATATATGTGATGATTGCATTGGCCTAATGAAGTTTAGATATCCCTCAGTGCTAGGAACACAGAGCTGTTCACAAGTCTATTGCATATGACTAATTTTCCCTTTTCTCTGCTACACTTAATGAATTTATTGGATGTCCTGTGGATCTACAGAAAGCAGACAAGAGCTGGGCGTGGTGGCGCACGCCTTTAATCCCAGCACTCGGGAGGCAGAGGCAGGTGGATTTCTGAGTTCGAGGCCAGCCTGGTCTACAAAGTGAGTTCCAGGACAGCCAAGGCTATACAGAGAAACCCCGTCTTGAAAAACCAACCAAAAAAAAAACAAACAAACAAACAAACAAAAAAAAAACAAGAGTCCTTGTTGTTCTTGCAGGGGATCCAGGTTTAGTTTCTAGCACCCTTGAGTTTCACAACTGTAATTCGAGTTTCAGAAGATCCAATGCAGGTTTGGAGAGATGCCTCAGAGGTTAGGCGCACTGATTGCTCTTCCAGAGGTCCTGAGTTCAATTCCCAACAACCACATGGTAGCTCACAACCATCTGCAATGGGATCTATTCTGGTGTCTCTGAGGACAGCAACAGTATACTCATATAAATAAAACAAATCTTAAAAAAAAAAAAAAAGAGAAAAGAAAGATCCCGTGCTCTTTTCTGGCCTCTAAGGATACTAGGCATGAACATAGTGTAAGAAAATCACTCACTTTTTTTTTTCTTTAAAATCAAGAGGTTGGAAAAGCAAGCATATACTTTGGACTGATCTGTGGCAGATGGTTGGCCTTGATCTGTAATGCTGGGGATGGAACCTGGGATTCTATAAGAAGTACATGAGCTCCTACAAGAGCTGCTGGCCACGTCCCAGCTAGTCCTGTGCTTTCGAAGCAGGTAAACGGGTCCATGGAGAAAAGCATTAAGTAACAGTGCCAAGCGACAGTAAACTCTACAAGCTTTTCTAGGCTCTGGAATGACTATGTCATCATTAGGCCAGGCTCTAGATAATGGAAAGCTTAGCAGGAAAATCTGGGCATGGTGGCACCACCTCCTGCAATCATAACACTGAAGCAGCTGAAGCAGGAGGATTGCCATGAACTCCAGGATAGACTAGGCCACAGCTGGTACCTTATCTTAAACAAAAAAATTACATGCCATTAATTACATTAATTACATGCCATTAAGTACTCCAGGATTAGTACTGGATTTACCCACTGGCTCTGTGGGTAAAGAAAGGTACATGCCACCAAGCCTGATGACCTGTGTTTGAACCCCAGAATCCACAAGGAGAACCAACTTGTGCATCTTGTCCTCTGACCTTCCTATAACACACATGAATAAATGTAGTAAATGTTTTAGGAAATAGTCTACATGGTAGAATGTGTTCAGAAGTGCCCAACCCAGACTGCCGGAACTTTCTCATCCAAAATGGAAACTGGTCCTTTCCCCCATCCAGTACTGTTATCTCTGAGACCCAGCAGTTGCAGATTGTAAGGTATGCAGAATCATTTAATATTGGTCCATCTGTCTGGCTCATTTCACTTAGCATAATGCCCTCAGGTTTTCCATAGTCACTATGTTTGGAAGAGTTGTGTGACTGGCTTGCCAGCTCTGCTCCTGCAGCTCTGGGGAAAGTCATTTTCTGGGCATGATTCTTCCCAATCAGCTTTACAGGGAGGAAAAAATAATACAAGCACTTGACTTGAACTTTGTAGAGAGAGTGCAGGATAGCGGTAGAGAAGTGGACAGGTGACAATTAGCATATTTCCCCAACCAACAACTGACCTTTAGAACAGGGGACCAGGGCTAGCTAGAGTTTTAAGTCTAGGGACTGCAGTAATCAAGAGAAGCTTAGAATTCACTGCTTGTAAGGAGGCCAGTAGAGGTGTGGCCAAGAACATGGAGTGGAACCACGCTGTCACACTGGGCTGTGCTTGCTTTATTTTGTCCCTATGAAGTTCTCATTAAAAACAAGATTATTCTCTGCAATATCCCTTCCCCATGCCCACACATCATAAAGTGTGAGGCATGCACTGAAATTGGTGGGAGGGAGGGAAGCAACAATAGAAACCATGAGCAATGGCTTTTTGATAGCTCATTTCTCCTGCCAGATGAGAACAGGCTGGGTGCCTGAGGATACCGGTATCCTGACCATTCTTCCGATCAGAAAATGGACCAACAAGCAGGAGTTTAGTTTCCCAATCAGAAGAGAGCTCCCTTTAGGTCTTGGATTTGTTTGGCATTTGGGAGAAACAGTAGACCCCCTATTTCAATATGGAGCCTGGGAAATTAAATATCAACAGCCCAGAGAGCCCTTGTCACTGAAGCATCAGGTCTTAGACATTTTGGAGAGTTAAGTTATACTAGCCATTTTGTACCCAATGCTGAATATCTGAGTTTTAAATTTGCTGCAGCTGACTGAAGAGGTGGTTACTATGGTCACCATCAGCTGTTTTCAGAAATGCACAGCCTGCTGTGGCAGTGCATGCCTTTTATCCCACCACTCAGGAGAAAGACCAGGGGGATCTCTGTGTTTGAGGCCTGCCTGGTCTACAGAGCAACTTTCAGGACAGCCAAAACTACAAAGGGAAACCCTGTCTGGAAAAACAAAAAAACAAAAAAAAAGAAAAGGAAAAAAATGTCCTGTCCAGGAAGTAGCTCCTCATTCAGTTTCTCTGTAAAGAAGATGGCGTTACATGCCATCCTCCAAGCACCTGCCTTTTTGCCTCAGGAGTCTGTGAAGCTGCCGCTGAGCTGTGGCCACTCCTTTTTATTTTATTTTTTAAATGTCTCCTCTCCAAGGAAAATGACTAGGAATCTTCTTTCACCATCATGTCTACAGTCAGAGTAGCTTAGAAGTCACCTTGCAGATCCTAGGCTCAGCAGAAACCAAACTGCAGAGGACCAGGAAGCTCGGGACTGGGCCTCATCCCAGTTCTGGAGCAATGCCCAGTTCTTTATAATTTTTTAAATAGGAGGGTGGCTTGGTAACCAGGAGGCTGATGCCTGGCAGAGCTGCCTGACTACACAGGAATGAGCTGGGTGCTACTCCAATGGTTGCCACACAGCTGTCACCCGAAATGGAGGAAGGGAAAGAGCTTTTGCTGTAGGGGAGCCTGGCTACAGAGTTTAGTTTAGAGCCAGGCCCTGAAAAGGGTTGTGTATAAGAAAAAAATTACAGAAATTGTGTTTTCCTTTTCTCAGAAGTCTAGCACCCACTTGCTTAACGCTTGTGTTCAAATCTTAGGTTCTCTGATTGCTGCTTCGTGCCTGACCTGGGCAGAGAACTACCTTCTATGTCATCAGGATGCTAATTTGTAAAATGGGAAAGGCCACATCTACCTTGTAAAATAAGCGCAGAGATTAAAAGCCCAAGACACGTACGGTGTCAGCTAAACAGCAAAGTTCAATTAATACTGGGGAAAGAAATAGTAATGTCGTTTATCAACTGGGACGAATACACCCTAGTCTACTGGCAACAGGAAGATTGCTGAAGAATTCTCCATATCCTGAAATAAAGTCTTACGCCACAAATCAGTCTTTTTTTTCCCCCCTACCACCTCCTCAAACACGGATCCCTAAATCATCTTTTTTTTTTTGGCCCCATCCCCCACCAGAACAGGCAGACTTGGGTCTTCCAGCGCCAAGCCTCCCCCAGAAAAAGTGCAAAGAGGGAGCCAACATTCCAGTGAGATCATCCGAAAGGGACAGGGCGTCTTTCCGGCCAGGGCAGCAACATCGCCAGTTTGACTGCGGCGGCGGGCCCCGCCCTGCCCTTCGCCGCAGTCTCGGAAGGGCTCCCAGGGCGGAGGGGTGCGGCACAGATTCTCTGCAGGGCGGACTGGGCGGGGCAGGATTGCTCGGGTCCCACGCCACGGCGGGCGGCTGCGGCGGCGGCTCTGCTCTGCTCTGCGCCGCGCCCCGCACCCCTCGCGGGCGCGTTCCCGTCCTTTACCCCAACCCCCACCACCCCGCCCCGCAGCTTCGGCTACTTCCGGACGCGCTCGGTCCTCTCCTTACTGCAGTGGAGCAGCGAGTCCCGCCTCTCGCGTCGCCAACCGGGGCACTTCCCTCACGCTCGCGCTCGGCCGCCGCGGGGGCGCGCGCGGCCGCTTATAAAAGCCACAGTGCGCGCGCGCCGCCGTCACTATCCGCTGCGGAGCGAACGGCGTGAGGCAGGGGCCGCGGCGGCGCATCTTTTTCCTCAGCAGCCCTCAGCGCGGCGACCCACGCCCCTCACCCCCAGGAGCCGGTAAGGAAGGGCGGTGGGCGGGAAGGGAAAAGCCGCGGGAGGCCGAGCACCGGAGCGATGTGCACAGATGAGCTGCGGAGCCTGGCGGGCGGCTCCGTGGGCCCCCGCCGCCGCCTTTTGTGGCGCGTGGGCTGCGGGGCGCGGCAGAGCCGGGCGGCGACCTGGAGTGTCACGGTCCGCGGAAGGTACGCGAGGGCCCCTTCCTGCGCCCGCGGCCCCACCCGTCGCGGCAGGTGGCGGAGGGTGGTCCTCGGCAGCACCCACCCGCGAGCGCCCCCGCACCGCCCGTCGCCCGCAGCCGCGGCGCTCGCACCTCTCGGAGCCTCGCGTCTGCAGTGAAGGGCTCGCTGACCTTAATTTCATCCTGTGTGGCGGTCCCGGGCCCTCCGGCCGCAGAAAGGCCTCCTTTTTCTTTCCTGGTAATAAATGTCTTTTCTCTCCAGTGCTGACCTGCTCCTGTATAATAGTTAGATGCGGCGCCGCTTGGTTGGAGGAGATCCAGATCCAATAAATAACTTAATAGCTTACAGCTCTTTTCTTTCTATATAAGACATTAAGTCGAAGGCTTCTGGGTTTTGTCAAATTCTACTGCTGTGCCAGTGTGAAGTGATAGAACAGTCTTTTGTCTGAAGCTATCCCTGCAAATTTGATGAAATGCTTCTCAAGGAAAAAATTGATTTTAAAATCCTCTCAGGTACTAGAATTACACACACACACACACACACACACACACACACACACACGTATCATATCAAGAGGGCTTCTATGTAAGTAAGGGTCGGTGTGTTTTAAATGAATGTCCCAGAAAGGGTGAAATCATTTCGAACTGCTACACTTCGCAGGGCCTTGTTGACTTTCATCTCTCTGTTTCTGTCTCTGTCCCTCTCTCTACAGGCTCTTACTGTGTAACTCCAGCTGGCCTGGAATTTGCTGAATAGCTCAGGCCGGCCTCAAACTCAGGATTTTCCTGCCTCAGCCTCTCAGATAATCAGGTTTTTCTATATAGAGACCCAAAACATTTTAAGTCGTTTGTTCTTTCCCCTTGGTATTTTCGAAAAGCTAATTATCAGGACTGTCAAGGAATACAAGAGAAACCAAGCATATGAAGTATTTTAATAATGTGTTCAGAAATTGCGTTGTCATAGCAATTGGACTTAAGTAAAACAGAATGTATCAAAGATGGCAGGGTGGGGGTGTCTTGTAGCCAGGAAACAAGAGCTTAAGAATAGCATTAGCAACAGTGAGTTGCATGAAGCTATTGAGCCAAGGTTCCCACTCATACTAAATGTCTTAGATTTTAAAGGTCAAATTGAAGTCAAAGTTGAAAAAAAAAATGTGCTGCAGTAGATCCCCTGCAGGAAATTAACAATAAGCCTTTTTTAGTAACTGGGTCATTAATTCCTCAAAGGGACCCTCAAAGTGTGTTGACTGTTATCCAGGGACCTAGATAGAAAGGATGGATTTCAAAGTTTGCCCTATACCAGACAAATGTGAAACAGTTCTTATGGTAAACCCAAGGCTGAGAGACATGTAGATATGCAGTTCTATTCCCTACTTTTGAGACAAGATCTTGATACATAGCTCATTCTGAATCTGTGTAGTTGGGTGTAGCTGGTCTTGAACTCATTACACTCCTGCCAACAAGCCTGGCTGCCACCACCCTTGACTTTTACCCCTCTTAAAAGAAAGGAGGCCTTGTTATATGTCTCAGATCCTGGACTCAAGCTTATTTCTCCACCCTTAGCTTCCAAAGTAGCTGGACCTATGGCAGGCAGGAGCTGCTGCAGCCGGCTTATTCTCTGGTAGTGCCTTTAGCCTTGGCTGTATGCTTTGTGGTAATCTAATACTTGGAGAAATCTGATGTCAAGTAATCTAATGAACAGGTTTAAGCAGGGAGAGTCCTAGTAAGTGTATCTTTTAGTTCTCTGGATTATAATTTTCTATTATTTTTCTTCTCTGCTTTCATCTCAAAGGTGGGGCCTCTACAGATACTGAGAAATGGCTCTTAGGAATAGCTCCCCGAGTCTGGTCTGTGGAATGTGCACTAAGGACAGAGGCTCTGAGGGCAGCCTGCTTCTGTTACCAGTGCCCACTGCCTATTGGAGAACTCCAGTCTATGCCTCTGGGTCTGCTGCAGCTCGTCATCTGTGGCCTTACAGGGGAATGCCATGATCTGATGGCTAATGCTGATTCCAGGAATGCAGAGGTCCGCAGAGCTGGCCAGAGAGCCAGCTGGCTGGAACAGCCGTGCAGCGAGTGGCTCCTTTCACATCTCTTACACATGCTGCTTACACTTGTTTTGAGTAGGAAATAATCGTATTTTATAAAGGTACTGCACCAGCAAACTAGCCCCAAGGTCAATCTTTGTTGTTTGAGTTCCTTACTACACTTAGGCTTTCATGAAATCATCTTTTTACTTAATTACTTTGACAGTGCAAATGCCTAAAGGTCCCAAGATTCCTATTTCATCAGAATGTAGATGAGAAGAGGCATATTTATTTTTAAAAGAACATTCAGTATTAAAAATTAATTCTTGGAGTCAGGCGTGGTGGCGCACGCCTTTAATCCCAGAACTCAGGAGGCAGAGGCAGGGGGATTTCTGAGTTAGAGGTCAGCCTGGTCTACAGAGTGAGTTCCAGGACATCCAGGGCTACACAGAGAAACCCTGTCTCGGAAAAAAAAAAAAAAATTTAATTCTTGGGCAAACTGGGGTCTGAGAGAGAGCGTGAATTGGCCAAGGCAGCACATTTAGGTGATGGTGATTGTCCATACCCAGAAGCCTGGGCTCCCTGGTTACAGCTCAGATTTCTGGTGGGATTCTCACGCTGGGGCAGTGCCGTTTGATTTTTACCTGTTTTCATGTGTTTTCACAGATTTGTTCTCTTCACTTTAAAGTGATTCTATCCCAGTTGCCCTTAGAAGTGTGTTGTCTTGCTCTTCCCCTTCCTCTTTAGAGTCCACATTCCTTCAACATGTTGTCATCGTTTCGTAAACGCAGAGCTCAGGTATTTGACCAGCATGCAGAAAATGTGTTGCCTTTTGGGTTTTTTGCCTGGCTTGCAGTGAAGACACATTGGTGTCCAAGAGGTTGAATGATCCCCAGAAGGGGAAGCCCTGCCAACACGACCTTTCTGTTAAGTAGAAAGGTTGGTGACAGTCTGGTTGGGATTGCTGGCCACATGATCAGAAGTGTCCTATGTTTACTGTTTTCTACCTTTCTGTTTCTCCTTAAGGCATGAGTATATTAGTCTCTTATTGCCATCCTGGTGTTTGCATGTGATGTTTGCTGATTTGTAATTGATGGCTGCTTGGTTCCTAAGAACCAAGGGAGTAAGTTACTTTAGATACTCAGAAAAATTACCCGAAAACATATAGTGTAAATGGTGTTTTCCAGTTGGACAAGTGCTGTAACCTGCGTTTATATCTTTTTCCATTGACTTAGTGCTACCATAATCCCTGAGAATGAAATGGAACTCAGTTTCTTTTTTTAAAACCAAAACTCTGGCAGGGTGTGGTGGTGCACACCTCTGATCTTGAGAGGCAGAGACCAGCATCTCTGAAGGAGCCTGGTCTGAGTTCCAGGACAGCCAGGGATACATAGAAAAACCCTGTCTTGAAAAAACAAAACATATATACCCACACACACAAAACAACATTCTTGTATGTTTTATGTGTAGTGTTTCAATGTTTGCTAACATTGAGCCTTTTTCAAAAAAAAAAAGAAAAAAGAAAGAAAGAAAGAAAACAACTGCTTAAAATTGTCCTGATATTTTAAAGTGGGATGTAGAAATTTAAGGTTTTTCTAATGATTATAGCTCATAAATCCAAGGCAGGCCCCTTTTATAAATGAGACCCAGTTAATTATATAAGGTTTATAACCTTTTGTTGTCTTGAATCTTAAGATATTGCACTTAATAAACCCTTTTCATCTGAATTTTGCAGGTTGAAAGGTAAGTACCAGCAAGATAGTATGTGGGAAGCATAAGAAGTAAGTTGCCCAGCATTGCTCTGCATTTCTGGGGTTTGATGCAATGCAGTATGGATCTCTTGCTTTCCTGATGCTTAAGTCGTGCTCACCTCTGCAGAATTGCACTAACAAGTGGAACTGAATTAATCAACTTGAAGGCTGGACGTGTAGAGCCAAGATCTTGATGGAATGTAGTTGAAGCAAAAGGATTGACTGTTTTCATTCATTCATTCATGCCAAAAGCCTTGTTTATATATTGTCTACTGCTCTGCTTGCTGTCCTATCTGCTACTAAAACCTGTAGCTCAGCTGGTTTCCAGTTGGTTTGTTTGATCTGAGAATCAGCTAGTACACAGCTTTGTAGGTGCTAACCAGTTCTTTGATAGTGTGTTCTCCGGCAAGCCATTTTAAATCTGGATGTTAGTCCTCTTGCTTTGCAAATCTGAGATTCAAAAAACGCTGGCCTCATAAGCCACAGAGAAAAGCTATTGTCCGTTCTGCACATTTGGGCCCTGACTAAGCAACGAAACCCAAACTGATTTTTGTGAGCTTTTGCCTTGGGTGATTACAACAAAGTTTGTAGAGCAAACCGATGCCAAGCCCTCCTTCCTCCACGCTATTCAGCATGTTTCAGTGGTTTTAAACACAAGCAAAAGCAAAGACTTGCATCTTCACATGACTTTTTCTTTTCTTGAAGTGCCTAGGAAATGTGTGTGAGGCTGTCCTAAACCACTCACTTACAGGTGCCAGATTTGTGGAGTCCAAAGCATTTGACCTTTGGTTAGAAAATGTTTTTATCCATAGCCTGTTTCTTAGCACAGTGTGATTCCTACCCACTGTGTCTCCATGTTCCTACTGTAGATACATAGTGGCATGTAACTACTTATAGATTAGTGAAAGCATCTTACAATTCGCCAAGTACCAAGAAGGGCCTCAAGCAGCTGTTTCTTGGCATTTGGCTGGCCTGGCAAACAAAGATACTCATTTAAGTCTCTGTTTAGAGAATCTAGCTCAGTTGATAATGTGTACAAATAAATTTGTGTTAAGAATGAGGAGGAGACATTCTTAAGCTTACTGTATCTTTGGATTTTTTTCTTTTGTATCCTTTTTTTTTAAAATTAGTTTATTTATTATATGTAAGTACACTGTAGCTGTCTTCAGACACTCCAGAAAAGGGCATCAGATATCGTTACGGATGGTTGTGAGCCACCATATGGTTCCTGGGATTTGAACTCATGACCTTCGGAAGAGCAGTCAGTGCTCTTACCCGCTGAGCCATCTTCTCACCAGCCCCCGGATTTTTTTTTGTTAAATTTCATACCTTTAGAATCAGCTAGATCTGGGGCTGGAGAGCATTGGATGTTCCTTCTGAGGGACCTGGGTCCAATTCCTATCAGCAACATGGCAGTTCACACCTATCTGTAACCCCAGTTCCAGAGCTTCTGACACCCTCACACAGGCATACATTCAGGCAAAACAGCAAAGAACACATAAAATAAAATTTAAAAAATAATAAATATAAATAAATAAAAAGAACCCATGAGGTCTGTCAGCATCGTAAGAATGTCCTTTGTGTTCATTACAATAGAGGACATAGCTATAATTCTTGTTTGATCTCCTGAGATCAGCTCACATACCGTTGTTTTGGTTTTTGAGACAGAATTTCTCTCTGTAGCCCTGACTGCCCTGGAACTCTGTGTGTACATCAGGCTGGCCTCGAGCTTAGAGATCTGCCTGCCCTTGGCTCCTAAATGATGGGATTAAAAATGCCACCATGACCAGCTAAATGAAGCACTGTTCTTAAACATGCAAAGAATACAGAGAACATTTTGTTTTCCCTCATTTATTCAATGTTGTACATGGACTTAATTTTCAAAAATCTGAGTTGATTGGCAGTCTGGAGATAAACTGTCGGTTGGTTGACTCCTAGGCAACCCCTCTGTTGTGGTTTTTAGGTAGTTAGTGCAACAAATTGATTGGTAAGTTTGGAGATTTTGTTTGTTTGGTTTGGTTTGTTTTCGAGACAGGGTTTCTCTGTATAGCTCTGACTGTCCTGGAACTCACGCTATAGACCAGGCTGGCCTCGAACTCAGAAATTCACCTACCTCTGCCTCCCAAATGCTGGGATTAAAGGTATGCGCCACCACTGCCGGGCAGAGATTGTTTTTTTTTAATGGCACATTTCCCAGATTCTTCCTTCCGAGTGACTTAAAGGTGCTAATCTCATTAGGTTAGGCACAGCCTGGAACCTTCTCTGGAGTATGCCTTATCAGACTGCTGCATATTGTAAGAGCAGGGGTAGGGTTCTTTTAGTATGCAGCTTCAGTCATGGGAGGAATTTGGTACACACAGAGTCCCAGAAATTCAGTACTGCTGACATAATTTTGGGTGAGAGGGTGTATATCTTTGGGTAATAGTAGTTTTTGTATTTATTTAATTTTTTTTTCATGTTGTCTAGCAATGATTGTTTTAGGAGTGAAATGAAAGTGGAAATTCTTGCAACTAAATATGTCTACCGGGTGAAGAGAATAATCATTTTCAGTAACATAAGTAAAAAATCTGCAGTGGGAGTGAGGTGGTGACTTTCATACGACCAGCTCTGTAGAGAGAGACAGTTGTCCTTGGCAGAGGTCCCACCTTCTGACGTAAGCTGATCTACTGCAGGAAAGAAAAGTCCATTATTGCCTGACCAAAGTACTTGGTATAGAATTGACTCTTTCTACTTCACTGGGTCCACAAAGAGAGCCTTTTAGGTCGGTTAACTTCAGTGGGTACTGTCTGGATGGTCTTCCTGTTTTGGTAGGGGCAGTTTGCTAACTAGCAGCAGGCTAATAAGCCCATGCAGAGAGGCTCAGGTGGACTCTTCAGTATTGTGATGGAGAATGTTTGGTCCATCAGACAGGCTTGCTTCCAGATATTATCCCCAACCCCTATACTGGAGCTTGAACGTAGGGCCTTGCACATACCAGGCAAGCACTGTAGCAGGGAAAGCTACCTCTCCCTAGAATTCCCACCCCCACCCCCATCATTTTTGAGACAGGAATTTTCAGGTTAGTTTTGAACTCATTCCTTCAGCCTCACCCTTTCAGTAGATTGGGTTGTTCTGAGCTTCAAGGTTCAGCTGCTAATGTGATTTCCCTGGCAGTTAAATGAGTTTTAAAATGTGAATTTTTGTAATAGACCAGACAAACAACTTACACTTAAGTCCTGAAGACACGGTATCATTCAATAACTCTTTTTAGTATGGTTACTATTCCACATTATAGCTATATCTTCCTGGGAGAAAATGCTTATTAAGAAGTTTTGTAGCCGGGCGTGGTGGCGCACGCCTTTAATCCCAGCACTCGGGAGGCAGGCAGAGGCAGGCCGATTTCTTAGTTCGAGGACAGCCAGGGCTACACAGAGAAACCTTGTCTCGAAAAAAAAAGAAGTTTTGTGAGCAAGCAAATTAAATAATCATTGTATGGTTTTCCTCTTTTTCCTTTTTTTTTTTTTTACGATTTATTTATTTAATTTCTGTGAATACACTGCCGCTGTCTTCAGACACCAACCAGAAGAGAGCATAGACTCCCTTTACGGATGTTTGTGAGCCACCATGTGGCTGCTGGGAACTGAACTCAGGACCTCTGGAAGAGTAGTCAGTGCTCTTAACTCCATCTCTCCAGCCCTGTTGGGTTTTTTTTTTTTTTTTTTTTTTTTTTTTAAGATTTATTTATTTATTATATGTAAAGTACACTGTAGCTGTCTTCAGACACTCCAGAAGAGGGCGCCAGATCTTGTTACAGATGGTTGTGAGCCACCATGTGGTTGCTGGGATTTGAACTCTGGACCTTCGGAAGAGCAGCCGGGTGCTCTTACCCACTGAGCCATCTCACCAGCCCTGTTTTGGTCTTTTGATGCAGGGTTTCTCTGTGTAGCTGTCCTAGGACTCCCTCTGTAGACCAGGATGGCCTTGAACTGCCTCCTGAGTAATGGGACTAAAGCCATGCACTACTACTGTCTGCTCTCCTCTGCCCCCCTTACCATTTCCTGTGGTTAAAGACAATGGCAATGCATAAATAAACCATCCGGGGTTTGTTTTGTTTTGTTTGGATGGGGGAGGGGAGGTCTCACTGGATAGCTCAGACTGGTCTCCAGCTGGAAAGCAGCCTCTCTTAATCTCCTCAGTGTTGATCATAAGGCATGTGCCACCAACTTGGATAGGTTTTTAATTTAAGGAACTTTGAAGGCCATTGTAAGAGTTGACAGGTAGTTGTTTTCAGTTTACCTACCTACCGAGGTACAGGGCTGTGTCTTGTGAGTTGTTTATCTGAAGTCAGCCTGTAGTAGTGAAGAGAGTAAGTTGGCTTCCTTAGTAAGGAGCATTCTGTGAAGCCCAACTGATTGGTGGTACCTAGTTGAGTATCTTTAGTTAGCAGATTATTTGTCATTCTTGTCACAAATCTAACATTTGCCTTAGAAGTAGTTTTACAATATGGAGAAAGAGAACTGTTATCCAGCCCCCAACCCTACTCCTTGCAAATGAATTTGTGAATTTGCTTGGTCATTTAGTCAATAGCATATATGTTTATTCTGAGACAGGTTTTCACTATGTAGTCCTGGCTGGCCTAGAACTTAGTCTATATAGACCAGGCTAGCTTTAAACTTAGGAGAGCCCCTGCCTCGGCCTTCAAAGTGGTGGGATTATAGGCATGTTACATTATACCTGGCTTAAAGTTGTATTTCTTTCAAATTGCCTTTTTTACATTTAAATGTTTAGAAACAATCCTTGTTACCATACCAAGAGAGCTAACAATATATACAGCAGAGCAAACTCAGTTTAAGAACATAAAAAGTAAGGGTAATGTCCACAGGCGTTGGTCCAACTTCAGAGTGGGTAGTTATTAAGATGGCCTTCTCACCTATGGTTTATCTGACTTCCTCACCTTAGGAGCAGAAAAGAAAAATTAGATAGTCCTGACTAACATTCCTGGTTAGATCCCCAAATTTCCTACTGAAGATGAGTTTTTACTTCCCAGTCTCTGGATTCTTTCCCCCATGTAACCTGCTATCATTCCTACCCACTTTTTGTAGACGGGAGTCTAAACTTTCTTTGAGCAGAGCATGATATTGGAACACAGTAAGAACACGCTATGTCTGTAAATACTTCCTGATGCTAGAAGCAGTCAGGGTACAGGAAATTAGGTGGGACTCCACTCACAGTTCAGCCTGTCTCTATATTTATCTCCTGGCTTGGCCTTAAAGCTCGTCCACCTAAGACATTTTTCTAATTTTGACCTGAACAGTATACAGACAAATCAGAGACCGTGGTTCCACACACACAAGACACTAGGAGCCTTCTCAGCAGGACAGTTCTTCACTGCTGCAGTACACAAACTAGAGGAAAGCAGGAAACAAACTAAATTTTATCTTTTTTTTTTTTTTTTTTTCCCAGAGCTGAGGACCGAACCCAGGGCCTTGCGCTTGCTAGGCAAGCGCTCTACCACTGAGCTAAATCCCCAACCCCGAAACAGACTAAATGAGCACTCTTAACTGCCCTTACACCAGAACTAGGAGTTTCAGACAGTAGGTATCTGCTCACCAGGAGGAAGGTCTAGGTGCTCTGCTCCTTACAGTGTAGTGCAGCAGAGATGGGGCAGGGGGTAGATAGGGCATGGAACATACTTATTTCTATGTATCTTGAGGTATTTGTAGGACTTCCCAGGGAAAGAAGGGATGGGACATTCTAGGCAAAAAAAATTATGCACAAGCCAGGCATATCTAATCCCAGGCAGGACAATCCAATGTTAAAAGTCATCTGCAGCTCCATGAGGAGTTTAAAAACAAAATTGCTTTGGAGTTTTCTAGAGAATTGTGTTTTAGAGAAGGACTTCTTTCCTGGTTGGGGAGGTGGCTCAGGGTAAAACAATTGTTAGGAAGTCTAGGCATAGCATTGTGCTCCAGTGACTCAAGTTGGGTAGAAGGGGAGCTGTTTGGGCAGCAAAGTCAAGTCAGTAAGCTACAGCTTCAATGAAGAAGAGACCGTGTGTCCGAAAATAAGGTAAGATGGGGCAGGAGAGATGACTCAGTGCTTTTTTTTTTTTTTTTTTTTTTTTTTTGGTTTTTCGAGACAGGGTTTCTCTGTGTAGCCCTGGCTGCCCTGGAGCTCACTTTGTAGACCAGGCTGGCCTCGAACTCAGAAATCCGCCTGCCTCTGCCTCCCGAGTGCTGGGATTAAAGGCGTGCGCCACCACGCCCGGCGACTCAGTGCTTTTAAGAGCTGTGGTCTGTACCCTTCCTTCCCTCCCTTTTTCCCTTCTTACCTCTTCTTACTACCACCATCCAATAATAATAATAATAATAATAATAATAATAATAATAAATGTATATATATTTAAGATGTTTATTACATATATGTATTTGTTATGTCCAGGGGTGCTCCTGTGCCACCGTGTGCATGGAGGTCAACAGACAACTTGTAAGAGTGGGTTCTCTCCTGTCATTCGAATCCTGAGAATCAAACTGTGATCATCAGGCTGGCAGCAACATGCTTTGACCAGCTGAGCCATCTCATGCACTGGATGTTTTATTTAAAAAGATAGAGGAAAGTGTCTGACAAAGTTGTACACTTGGAGGCACATATGCACACATATAATACATGCACCCACCTGTGTTTGTGGCTCAGTGGTGGAGTGCTGCTTAGTATTCAAGTGGTAGATGTCCTGTACCATGGAAATGAGACCACCAAACAAGTAACTCCATAGCGTATAATCTGAAAGACACAGTGCTACAGTTAAAATCACCTCAGGTTTTCCCGGGAAGGTACCATCTTCATCAGAACAGTCCTTGAAGCTGGTAAAGGTGGACACAGTTCTCACCGAGCATTCTTTCCTGTGGGTGTGGGCAGCACCTTCAAGGGTTTCCATCTCAATCCCGAGCCTGCCAGACATTCCCTCGTCCTGCAGTAGCAGGAAATAGGACAAGGGAAAAGCTCCCAAGTATTGCCGGTAGCACAGTTTTTCTACCTTTTACACAGTTCTTAGAATAGGATCTGGACGGGACCTTACTGTCATCTGCCCTACATAATGTACTCAGGATCCCCTCTGAAGACTGTACTTTGTTTTGACACAGTCTCACTCTAGCCTAGGTGTGGGCCTAGTGTTATGTTTGCCAGACTGGCTCTGAACTTGTTTCAAATCCTTCTGCCTCTTCCCACCAAAGTGCTTAGATTTCAAGCATGGGCCACTATTCCCAGCACAGGCTGTGAGTATTTATTGTGTATGTGATGAGGGGATGTGGAGACAACTTTGTGGAATTGATTTTCTCCCATATCTATATAGATTGTAGCCGTCTAACTTAGATTGTCAGCCGTGTGAGGTATACTGAGCCATCTCACCAGCCCTTGTTTGTTTTTTATGTGTACCTGTTTGTGCCTGGTGTCCATGAATTCAGAGGAATGTATTGAATTTCTTGGAACTGGAGTTATAGGTAGTTGTGAGCTGCCATGTGGGTGCTAGGACCCTAACCTGCCTCTTCTGGTAGAGTAGTTAATGCTCGTAAGTCAGCCTCCGAGCCCTCTCCAGCTCTTCTTGTTTGCTTTTTGAAGCATCTGACTGGGATTCAGGATAGCCTTGAAATCTCCATTCTTTCGCCTCAGCCTCCTGAGAGAAATTCATTGGTGTTGAGAAATCAGTTGATTGATGGGTATATGCTAAAGACTGTACTTTTAAAGAGGGAAAGGTCACTTGCCATTCTTAGCCACTCTAAGCATAGTAGGAAAGGTCATGTATTATACAGGGTCATGTATTGCTGAATTTTAGAAGCTTTATATAAAATTACATCTATTTTTCCTGTGGTCTTAAATGACTAGAGTATAAAATGGTTTCTTTTTCTCTTTGATGCTGGCATGGAACTGATAACCTTGCTAGGCAGTTGCTCTACTGTTGTTCTCTATTCCCATGTGACTTAATTCTTATAAGATCTAAGTAGCATTATCTTTGTTTCTCACATAATAGGTAAAGTTCTCTCCTTGACATTAAATTTGGCAATTTGCTTAGAAAATTGCATGTTTAACGTGAGGTAGGGTTTAGGGAATTGAGAGATGGCTCAGCAGTTAAGAGCCTCTCCCAGAGGTCTTGTAATGGGATCTGATGCCCTCTGCTGGTATGTCTGAAAACAGCAATGTACTCACATATATAAAAGAAACAAAAACAAAACAAAATTAGGGTTTAGTGAATTTACACCAGTCTTCACAGTTTCTGTGACAAATAGGAAAGCTGGTTTAAATGAGAGTAAATTAGAGGTGGGAAATATATCTCAATTTTGTTAAAGTGCTTAGCATGCACAAGACCCTGGGTGTGGTCCCCAGTACAGCATAAAACCTGGTGTTGGTAGAACATTCTTGTAAACTCAACACCCAGGAGGGTCAGAAATTCAGGGTTATCTGTAATTACATAACAAGTGGCCAGCAGTGACACGACACCTCTCTTTTTAAAAAAGTCACCTTGATGGTGGTTGTACATGCCTATAATCCCAGCACTCAGGAGGCAGAGGCCAGCCTGGTCTATAGAGCAAGTTCTATGACAGCCAGGATTACACAGAACACTGGTCTCAAAAAACTTAAAAAAAAGTAATTCCGACATCTACAATTCAAAATCAAGATGAAAAGATTTGTTTTGAGTAACATTTATGAATTCTTCAAATATCAATCTTTCCTTTGAATCTTGAAGCCCCTTAGCTCTTCACTTTAACTACTTCACTTTTTGTTGCTATCAAAACCATCCTCTGAAGAGCCAGAGTAGGAGGTGCGTGAGGAGTGAATAAACAGCTCAATGGGTCTCAGCCTGTGCATTTTGACCCTTCAGGGGTTGCCTAAGACGCTGAAATAACTATTGTTCATATGGGGTTTTTCCCTGGAAGAGGCTACTTCATAGTTTGCTTAGATTTTCTGATTCCTTTCCTTTAGAGAGCTTAATTCCATTACATATCTTGTCTGTGGAGCTTATTTGCGGTCATTCTGTCTTTTCAGAAAATGGATCCAAGTGGGGTCAAAGTGCTGGAAACAGCCGAAGACATCCAGGAGAGACGACAGCAGGTCCTGGATCGGTACCACCGCTTCAAGGAGCTCTCTACCTTGCGGCGGCAGAAGCTGGAGGATTCCTATCGCTTCCAGTTTTTTCAAAGAGATGCTGAGGAGCTGGAGAAGTGGATTCAGGAGAAGCTTCAAGTTGCATCTGATGAGAACTACAAAGATCCAACCAACTTGCAGGTAGGTCTGAGTACCAGCAGTCCTTGCCTCTCAAAAGTCAGGGGCCCAAAAAAGATTGGGTAGCTATAATGTAAGTCAGACACACTGTAAAGACCAACTCTGTGCTCTGAGAAGACTCTAACATATGAGCGGTTGGGGCGGAGTAAGAGTGGCTTTCAAGCATGAGGTTTTCTTTTCGGCATACTTTAAACTCGTGATTCTCAACCTTCCTAATGCTGCAGTTCCTCATGTTGTGGTGACTCCCAACCATAAAATTATTTTTGTTGCTATTTTATAACTCTAATTTGCTACTATTATGGATCATAATGTGAATATCTGTGTTTCTGGTGTTCTTGCTGACCACACAGCTTCAGAACCACAACTTTAAACGGATAATTCTTTTTCTGGGGGGTGGGTGGGTGTTTTTCTCGAGACAGGGTTTCTCTGTGTAGTCCTCCTGGCTGTCCTAGAACTCACTCTGTAGATCAGGCTGGCCTCGAACTCAGAAATCCGCCTGCCTCTGCCTCCCAAGTGCTGGGATCAAAGGCGTGTGCCACCACTCCAGACCGGATTTTTAGTTTTTGATACAGGGTCTTCCTGTGCTGCCCTGAAACTCAATATGTAGACCAGGCTAGCCTCAAACTCAGAGATTTGCCTGCCTCTTCTGGTGTGTCTACAGAGAACAACAGTGTACTTGTATACATTAAATGAATGAATGAATGAAATGTAGGTAAGGTTTAAGCAAGTAGAATGTGAATGACTGAATTAAACAAGGTAAACATGAAGCCAGGCATGGTGGTGCACGCCTTTAATCTCAGCACTGGGAGGCAGAGGCAGGCAGATTTCTGAGTTCGAGGCCAGCCTGGTCTACAGAGTGAGTTCCAGGACAGCCAGGACTACACAGAGAAACACTGTCTCGAAAAAACCAGAAACAAAACAAAAACAAAAAAAACCAGGGTAAACATTGAGAGCTAGGAAAACTAAGTGTGGTCCTGTTTCTCTAGATAAAACTGCTTCTCCATAGACAATAAATTTAAATATTCTGTAGTGTCTTGCACCTGCCATGTTGAAAGTGCTCGCAGGCCAGGGTTGTAGAGATACATAGCCTTTGTATTTGAGTGGTTGCCTCCCTCACTAGAGCAGATGGGAATGAGGACAAGGGACCTTTGGTATGGGGACAAGAGGAGTGTTGTATGGTAACACTTGGGGCTTACTTGTGTTCCACTACCAGGGAAAGCTGCAGAAGCACCAAGCCTTTGAAGCTGAAGTACAGGCTAACTCAGGAGCCATTGTGAAGCTGGACGAGACAGGAAACTTGATGATTTCTGAAGGGCACTTTGCATCTGAAACCATCCGGGTAAGTAGGAGTACTATCTGGTCAGAAAGCCTCCCCTGCAGGAGCGTGAACACTTTAAAAGCTCAGCTTTTCCATACTCGAGACACTACATCTCCTAGTGAAATCCACAAGCCAGATATTATTATGATTGAAAGCAAGACTGGAAGCCAGGGTTTGTGTGTGTGGTAGGAACAGTATTAGTATTCTTGCAGTAGAGTGAGTCAGCATATGTTCATTTGTTAAAGAAGGTTGGTAATACTAATATTTAGTATTTAGGGAGAGAGTACACTTTTCTCTTTGCCATGTTGATTTTCTCAAAGATATACCCTTATCTGGCCTATCTTGGATGCCCTTTTTAAAACTAGTTTCTGTTTTGAATTCTATATGTGTTTGTGTGTGAGCACTCAGACTCAGTGGATGCTGGGATTCCTTGAGGCAGGAGTTAGAGGTGGTTGTGAGCTGCCTGTGTGGGTACTGGGAACTGAACTCAGTACTCTAACAGAGGTATATATATGTCACTAAGTCATCTCTGAAGCCCCTTGATACATAGACTTCTTGTTTGTCTGTATGTTTTGTTTTCTTTCTTTGTATTAGGATCTAGCTGTGCTTCAACTCTTGTCTCGGTTTCCCAAAAGCTGAGATTATAGTATGTGTTACTTCATCAAAGACATTTGTGCCATATTTGCCCTGCTGGTGTCTTATGTGCTCTGGGTGTTCTGGAATGAACTTTACTGACTTTTTGGATGAATCTAAGCATTTTTTTTTCTTTTCTTTTTTTTTTTAAATTCAAGACACAGTTTCTTTGTGTAGCCCTGGCTGTCCTACAACTAGCTTGGTAGACCAGGCTGGCCTTAAACTCACAGAGATCAGCCTGCCTCTGCCTCCCGAGTGTTAGGATTAAAGGTGTGCAGCACCATGTCCAGCTAGGAACTGTTAATTATTAGTAATGATTTTAAGGAAAGGGAGTGCTGGTTGTCCTATGACCAACTGATTAATTATATTGAACTCATTTGGCTAGTGTAATACATCTCTCAATTAAATACAAGTATTTTCCATCGTTATTAGGTAAATGAAGTCAGTTGGCTTCTTACTTCTGAATAGACGTTTTCCTGGGGTATATGGGACTGTGTAGTATAACCTAGCTACAGAAAGGCCCAGGAGAAACAGATTTAAGTGTTTTGACTTTTGGGAATCATCTTGGGAGCCGGAGTATCCAAAGCTGAGTTCATTTGTGCCCCATTTTGAGAGCTTGTCAGTAACTATATACACTGTTAGCTAGCATTTGTCAACTTGCTAGTAGTAGCTAGTAAGGTACCGCAAGACACTTGGCTGATGTTTATAATTTTCATAAACTTGCAAGGTTTCTATTTCTCTGTCACAGAAGGGTAGACATACTAAGGCGTAGAGAATTTTGTGTGACCCGCCCAGTGTTCCACAGCCGAGAATTAGGGTTTCACGGTGCTGCTCTTTTCTGGCACAGTCTGCTGTATCCCGTGCCTGTCATCATTCTTTCTATAATGTTCCTGTTGGTGCATCTCTGAAAGCTCCCACTGCTAGCTTATGCCTATGTTGAGAAGTCACTTGAGTCAGACCCAGGCTTTCTTTCTAACCCAGTCAGTTCTGGTGTTTCTTAACTGCTCTTGCTGCCCTGCCTGCTCATGTTCCTGGGCTGTCGGCAGCTTGTGTAACTGGGTTTTCTTTGACTCTCAGGGCTGGGAAAGTTATGCGAGCATCTGAGTTGTGATTTGATTGTGAAAATGAGATTTGTGTGGTTGAACAGTGGACTTGAGGGTAAGGTCTGTCCAGTCTGTAAGCCTGTTCTTAAGAGTTCTGTCACCTACTATTTGAGCTCACAGTTCCTATAGTCGTGCTGACCTGCCTTGGAAGTTTGTCCCAAAAATTAGTTTGGCAGGCAGCATTAGCAGATAGGAAAATGGGTGGAGTAGAAGGCTGTGTCTGTGTCCTGTATAACCTGTCTTGTTACTGGTTTAGACTTTCACACCATACCGGACAGCTTGGCGCCCCATAGTCACCGCCACCCACATTGGGTCTCACATCCGAGTAGGTGGAGTATTGACTTGTTATGCCTTTTCCTCTAGTCATGGCGCTGTGCAGTGAACTGTGTGAGCTCTCATTCTCACAGCTTTCTCTCTCCTGGGGAAACCTTCTTCCTTGTTTGTAAGAGACTCCACCCAATGCCGACTGTCCCCCTGGCTTTCAGAGGTTTTTTTTTCCTCTTGCTGGGAGTGACATCTCAGCATGGGTGGATCCCAGATTCCATTTCTGTTTGTGTTTGAACCTGTGTGAGACAACTTTGCCTGTTAGTGTTACCCAGAAACTTCCAGAATCATGGGGTGGCCATAATCAAGGCCCCAAGCTGGGATTAGAACACAGCACACAGTTTAAAATGCTTTTTTAGCTTCCCTCAGTTCTTAGGTCCTTACTAGGTCTTTGCTGTGAACACCCAATGATGCTGGGAAGTGAATACTTTGGGCCCTGTGACTACTGTGTGGGGATGAGGTTTGAACACATCTCATGGCACCATAAGGCTCTACAAGGCCTTTTCTGAGCCATTTGAGAGCTGATTGTTACCCCAAGATTTTCACATTGTAATTCTTGTTCATTTTAATTTTGTTACCATATAAGAGAGACTGTGTAAGAGAGTGGAAGATAGGAGTATGCACTGCAGTGTACATGTCATACGACATTTTCAGGAGTCTGTTCTCTCCTTTGGCTGTGACCTCCTCAGGTGGCAAGAAAGAGTCTTTATGCACTAAGCCACCTTACTGGCTTTTGTGGTTTTGGTTTTTGTTTTGTTTTTTTCCAGACATGGTTCTTCTGTGAAGCCCTGGCTGTCTTAAAACTCACTTTGTAGGTCAGGCTGGCATAAAACTCAAATGAGATGTGAGTTTTATCCCCAAGTGCTGGGATTAAAGGCATGCGCCACCATGCCTGGCTTCAAGGTCTGACTATTAATCTGCAGACACGTTTAATGGAGCTGCACCGGCAGTGGGAGCTGCTTTTGGAGAAGATGCGGGAGAAAGGAATCAAACTGCTGCAGGCACAGAAGCTGGTGCAGTATTTGCGGGAGTGTGAGGATGTAATGGACTGGATCAATGACAAGGTATGCTTCCAGGGCAGGTATGCTAGGCCCTCCCAAGAGGAAGGAGTCTCCCTGTGGTCTGCCTTAAGAGGCAGTGTTAGTGCAGTTGCAGCCCTAGATGAGATGGAGGGTAGGATTGGGAGACTCAGCTGCCCTAGGAACCTTTTATTCTGTAAACCCGAAATCTCTGAAGGAGAACACTTAGAAGACAGAAGTCAGAACTACACAGAGAATTGTCCACTAAAGTGAATGTGGTCCCAGCCCTAATATATCTTCGTGGCAACCTTTGTTATCTGACTATTGGCTGAGTGGAGCTGGTTCTGTCCCCGAATAGGAAGCAATTGTGACCTCTGAGGAGCTGGGCCAGGACCTGGAGCATGTAGAGGTGCTACAGAAGAAGTTTGAAGAGTTCCAGACTGATCTGGCTGCTCATGAAGAAAGAGTTAATGAAGTGAGCCAGTTTGCTGCCAAACTCATCCAGGTGAGAAGTAGATACTGACGTGTGCTGCTCACCGCAGCAGGGGTGGCCTGGGGTGTCCCGTGAAAGGGAACTTGTCTCATCCAGGGGTTTAAGGTAATGGGTCACCTTGGTTTAATTTTGTATGTAAGTCTTTTTCATGCACTACATGTGTGGCTGGTGCCTAGAGAGGCTTAAAGAGGGTGTCAGATCCAGTGGAATTAGTGTTAGAGATGGCTGTGAGTCGCCCTGTGGGTACTAGAAACTGAACCTGAACCTGGGTCTTCTGCAAGAGCAGCAGGTACTCATA
This sequence comes from Mus caroli, assembly GCF_978045245.1. Taxonomy (NCBI): domain Eukaryota; kingdom Metazoa; phylum Chordata; class Mammalia; order Rodentia; family Muridae; genus Mus; species Mus caroli. Next base: position 150,959,053 of record NW_028227257.1, on the reverse strand, counting down.
ATCTCTGCCCCACCCTGTCTGATCTCTAATTTCTCTTCCTTTTTTTTTTTTTTCTTTTTTTCTTTTTCTTTTTTGAGATAGGGTATCTCTATTACTCCTGGCTATCTGTGGACTAGGCTGGCCTTCAACTCACAGATATTTATTTGCCTGCCTCCTCCCGAAGTGCATCACCATACCCAGCTGTGATCCCTAATTTTTTGTTTGTTTGTTTGTTTGAGGGGGTTGTTTGTTTGTTTTGTTTTTTGTTTTGGTGTTTTGAGACAGGGTTTCTCTGTATAGCCCTGGCTGTCCTGGAACTCACTTTGTAGATCAGGCTGGCCTCGAACTCAGAAATCCGCCTGCCTCTGCCTCCCGAGTGCTGGGATTAAAGGCGTGTGCCACCACGCCCCGCTATTTTTTTGTTTTTTGAGAGCTCCGTGATTTCTAAAGAAACACGTTTTATAAGTAGCTCTTATAAGTATCTTAAAAGTCCTGGCTGGGTGTAAGTAAAGCTCCATTCTGACTGTTCCTAGATACGAGCACACTTTTAACTTGTGGCCCTGCGCAGGACAGGCAGAATTCATTTGGTTTCTTTTCTTCATCCACTTTTGGGCTGGGCAGAATGAACTTTTATTGGGCTTCTAGAACTTGCCTCTGGGTTTCCTCAGACCTTGAACCAAGGTGTGGTAGTAAATTCCTACCTAATTCTGGCAGGCATCCACCAGTAGTGATAGCTCTTCCTTTCTTTCCTACTGAAGCTTTTCTGGGCTCTGAGGGCCTCTAGAAGGACTTGGTAATAAATGAGCTCTACATTGGTAGCTTTGGAGGTCCTTAAGAGGGACAGAGACAACTAGGTGTGATGACATCTGTTTCCCTGCACTGGGATGCTGAGGCAGGAGGATTGTGGGCTCAAGACTAGCCAGGCTACTGGTACTCTTTCTTAAAACCCAAAAAGGAGAAAAGAGGAGGATGGGATGGGAATGCCACCTTTCCCCATTGCCTACATGAGAGCTGTTTTCATATGGTCATCATCTACTACACTGTCATTCAATGTGCTCTGAAGAAAATCTAGCCATTGGAAGCAGGGGGTGGGGGAGAAAGGAGTCTATTGAAGGAGTTCAAAGTTTAAATTTCCAGGTCTTTGGTGCTAATACATTTTCCATTTTTTTGGTGAGTGAGTGAGAGGATAGCCAGAAGTGCACAGTAGCATCTTGTCCTTGTAGAGAGCCAGTGTCATCTTCAAGTTCCAAGCCATTACAAAGGCTTGCTAGGCAGGAGCGGCCAAGCCGAGCCTCAGCACTCAAATGCTCAACCTGACCTGCATGTATTCTTTCTGGCTAAGAGAAAACAAAGCTCTGTAATGTACATGGGGGTGGGGAGTTCTTATTAACAAGTTGTCTCCTGTCCACTTCTAGGAATAAACTCTGGACCCTAAGAGCCGTACTTAGCCGCCTCATAGACACTTGAAATGCTAGTTTTTTTGAGAATTTGAAATAGATGGGAGCGCATGGATGAAGTTATATTACGTTAGACCCAGTGTGTCTGTTTTTGTTGAAATTTTTATTTTTACTTCATTTTGGGTATAAATATTTTGCCTGCATTTATGTGTGTGTGCCCTGTGTATTCCTGATTACCATGGAGGTCAGAAAAGGACATTGAAACTTAAGAAATTGTAGTTAAGAGATAATTGTGAGCACTGTTGCCACTGGGAACCAAACCTCAGTGTTCTGCAAAACCAACAAAGGCTATTAACCGCTCAACCATCTCTCTATCATCCCCAGTGTGTTTAATATCTGGTATTGGACAGGCATAGGCACAACAACATTTGGGAGGCAGAGGCAGGTATATCACTATGTAGCATGGTCTATATAGCAAATTCCAGGCCACCAGGGATAATATAGATAATAACATAGTCATATACTGAGACTGTCTCAAAAAGAAAAAAACGACAACAAAAACTGGTACTGATATTTATAACCCTTTACAGGCTAAGCACAGTCTCCAAGGAATAGAAAGTCTATTCAAAGAAGATGCCTTCTTGAGCTAGCTCCCTTCCTATTAGCACAGACCCAGCTTCTGTACAGTTGGGAAGACTAACTTGTGCTCCTGAACCAAGCCCAGAATAACTTGTAGAGGCCACCGGTGGCAGGCAGATCAGCCCATTCTCTTCCCTGTGTAGGAGCAGCACCCGGAAGAGGAGCTGATTAAGACCAAGCAGGATGAGGTGAATGCAGCATGGCAGCGACTGAAAGGCCTGGCTCTTCAAAGGCAGGGGAAGCTGTTCGGTGCTGCTGAGGTCCAGCGCTTTAACAGGTACTAGGGCTGTGAGAACAAAGCAGAGCTCGGACTCTGTGGTGTTCCCAGTGCACTTGGACAGCTGTATACCTGGTTTGACTGGTTGACTTCTGCAGGGATGTAGATGAGACCATTGGTTGGATTAAGGAGAAAGAGCAGTTAATGGCCTCTGATGACTTCGGCAGAGACTTAGCAAGTGTTCAAGCTTTGCTTCGAAAGCACGAGGGTCTGGAGAGAGATCTTGCTGCTCTAGAGGACAAGGTGAGTTTGTTTGTTTTGTTTTTTTCTGACCATGTCTCACTGTGTAGCTCTGACTGTCTTGGAACTCACTATGTAGAGCAAGCTGGCCTCATACTCAGAGATCTGCCTGCTTCTGCCTCTCAAGTACTGGGATTAAAGGTGTGTGCCACTACGCCCGGCCATAAGGTGGGTTGAAAACCACTGATTATGTTAGCCATGGTGGTAGAGTGATGCTGATAGAATCTGTTTCTAGGTGAAAGCCCTGTGTGCTGAGGCTGACCGCCTGCAACAGTCACACCCTCTGAGTGCCAGCCAGATCCAGGTGAAGCGAGAGGAGCTGATTACCAACTGGGAACAGATCCGAACTCTGGCAGCAGAGAGACATGCACGGCTTGATGACTCATACAGGTAACAAATAATGTTTTGGTGCTCAGCAGTCAAAGTTTGACTCTTGTACAAGAGAGGCAGAGGGTCAATTTTAGGGACCAAGAATATATCTGTACCCTGCCAGGAATCACCAATTGTAAAAGTAACATTTATTTATTATTATTTATTTACATTCCAAATGTTGCCCCCCGCCCCCGTGTTACCAAATGTTGCCCCCCTTCTCAATCCTCCCTCCCAGAGTTTTTCACCCCATTCCCCATCCCCTTGCCTCTGAGAGGGTACTCATCCACCCACCCACCCCCATAAGAGTAACTTTTACTCCCCAAATCTAATTGTCATCTTGGAAGCTTACTGCTGAATGAGCTCAGCCTTTCTGGATCTTTCTGAATTTTGGCTGGCTGGTATAGTTCAGCTGTTCTGGGTCAAACTCCTCTCCAAGCTGACTGATTCAATCTGGCTTCTCTCAGGTTTCCACTGAATTGTTCAACTTAGCTTCAAACTAACTCTGACAATTTGTTCTAATCTGGTTCCTTCTTATTCTCTGACTTCAACTGCCTCTGCTGAACCTGCACTGAACTCACAGATGAACTTAACTCCACTGTACTGTACTCACTGCACTGACTCCCAATTGACCGACTCTCTCCCTGCACTGCTCTAAAATAGCCTCCCTTTCCTTTCTGTTGTCCTGCGAGTTGGGCGTTGCTTGTCTGACTGATTCTCTCAGTTCTTTCTTTGATTCATCACTTTGTCTTCCCCTCAATTAGACGTCATTGTTTGGGATTGAAGGTGTGTACTAAGGGTATGTCTGTATTCCAGCCAGAAGGACTAAAAGTGTGTGGTGTGTCTGAATCCCAACCAGATCACACAGACATAGATGTGATCAGAACAGTCATATTGCTGATTAAAATCCCTCTACAACCAATAAGAAAGTAGTAGCTTTCCCTGATCTACATTAACATTCTATGGAGACTAACAGCTTTGCAGAGTGTAGTTGGTGTGTATATTATTTATAACTTTATAAATTCTGTCTACTCTTCTACTTTGACTGACAGAATCAAAATACCTCAGAGCTGTCAGTATCATGCAGAATAGCCTGTTACAACTCAGTAAATGAACTGGAAAGGTAGAGATCACTTCTTGCTCACCTTGATTTGGCCGAGAATATAACAAGGAAGTTACAGATGCTAGTCAATGGTAATGACAAGCCAGGACAACAGAAAGAGACCCTATCTCGACAGCAAAAAAACATGTGACACAAGATGAGGCCATCACATCCCAAACAGCAGAACCTGTTTTTCTGCCTTCCGATGAAAAATTCCTTTAAGTTATGGAATTTTTCCTTTCCCAGGACTAGGGTTTGCATTGTTGACTTTTGAGAACAAAATTCAAATGTCTAGGAAAGCCATCTTTTATCCTGAGACCACCACTGGATGTGACATACTTTTGATTTTCCCAAGGCTTCAGCGCTTTCTTGCTGACTTCCGTGACCTCACAAGCTGGGTAACTGAAATGAAAGCCCTCATCAATGCAGATGAACTGGCCAATGATGTGGCTGGTGCTGAAGCCCTGCTGGACAGGCATCAAGAGCACAAGGTAAGAGTTCAGGATTTCCTACAACTGAAGGAAGGCATTAGCATGTAGCAAGACAGGACTCCGCTGTTTGGGAGCCCTGTAGTCAGAACTGTCATCTCCCTCTTGTAGTCTGCTGTGGGTTTTGCTTCTGGTGCAGGGTTCAATATTATCCATGAAGGCAGAGAGGGAGGCAAGTCTTTTCTCCTTAAAGGTGCTGCTTCTTTGCATGCCCCTCTGTGCTGTCTGAAAAACGTCTGTCTAGCACGATAATTGATGGTGCACAACTTTAAACTGAGGACTTGGGAGATAAAGGCAGAAGGATCAGGGATTCAGGGCCAGACTGGGCTACATAACAGGTTTGATGCTATGCTGTACCGCAAGAGCCACTGTTTCAAAAAAGGAAAGAAAAGAAAAAAAAGTCTATTGAATTTTATTGTTAGTTCAAATAACTTAGTTTTTTGTTTGTTTTTTATTTTGGTACTTCACCAAAGTAAGTTATGTCGAAGACTATTATTTGGGAACAGGAGGTGACTCAACTGGTAAAGTGCCTTAAGAGCAGCACAAGAGCATGAGTTCAGTCCCAGTACTCACACTAACAGTAGCCTGTTAAGCTTACCTGTAATCCCAGTGCTGGGAAGGGGGAAACAGTAGGATCACAGGGCTCACTGACCAGCCAGCCCATTAGCATCAGTGAGCGCTTGATTGAGCCAGAGACTCTGTCTCAAAGGTAAGCCGGTGATTTGATGTAGGAACACACAGGTGTTAACCTCTTGCCTGTGTACACAGATGGGTATGCACATACATAAAACATTGACTCTTCCTAAAAAGTTCACGGAGTAGTGATAAGAAAGTGGTAGCAAATACAAGGTACTTGACAGGAAAGCCTTTGTAAGTTGTTTGAGGAAAGCTGTAAAACTTGATAAGCAGACTTGAAGACAGTGCATGTTTTCTCTCTTGTAAATAATCTAGGCTTAAAAGTGTGTTTAAGGTGCCAGGCAGTGGTGGCACACGCCTTTAATCCCAGCCCCTGGGAGGTAGAGGAAGGCAGATTTCTTAGTTCGAGGCCAGCCTGGTCTACAAAGTGAATTCCAGAACAGTCAGGGCTACACAGAGAAACCCTGTCTCAAAAAACCAAAAAAAAAAAAAAAAAAGTGTGTGTAGGGGTGGGGAGTATGAAAGTAAAGCAGGACCATAAAAGGCAGAGATCTCAAGGGGTGTAGAGGCAGGTAACACAGTGCATGTGACATACAGAAGAAGGGAACCAGCAGAGTCAGACAAATGGAGGACAGTGACAGGAGCAATTCTTCAGCCTGACTACCCCACTCCTCCAGACAGGGTTCTCTGTGCGGTCCTGGCTGGCTTGGAACTGCTCTACTCAAAACTGCTCCTGCTGCTGGTATTAAAGGTGTGCACTCAACTTCACAAAAGTTTAAAAGTGTACAGTTTTAATACTAGCACTCGCAAGGCAGGTGAATCTTTGAGTTCCAGGCCAACCAAGGCTAGACAGCAAGATACCATCACAAAAACCAAAAAGACAGGCTGGGTGTGGTGGCACAGGCCTCTCTTATCCCAGCACTTGGAAGGCAGAGGCACGTGGATCTCTTAAATTTCAGGACAGCCTGGACTATAAAGTCACAGTGCTACACAGTGAAACCCTTTCTCAAAAAACAAACAAATAAAAAACATATTTATTCAAAGACATTAGAAAAAGATGAACAGATTGATCAAATAAAATTACTTCTGAGCCGGGCGTGGTGGCGCACGCCTTTAATCCCAGCACTCGGGAGGCAGAGGTAGGCGGATTTCTGAGTTCAAGGCCAGCCTGGTCTACAAAGTGAGTTCCAGGACAGCCAGAGTTATACAGAGAAACCCTGTCTCGAAAAACCAAAAAAAAAAAAAAAAATTACTTCTGTAGTGCAAGGCTGAAGGGATGGTTTTTATAAATGTAGACATTCAATGCAATGCTACCAAAAGCCCAACAAAACTGTGAGTATCTGTAATGAATAAGCTAAGTCCAAAAGGGGGAGGCTTTAAGGAACATGGCAGAAAAGGAAGGGACTTCCTTTCTCACTGTATAAGTACTAAAAAATTGTAGTAAGCAAACTCATATGGCACAAAAAAGAAAATGAAAAGTAAGTAGGAGAGCTTGTGTCTCTGTGTCTGTGTGGCCACCTGATTAATGACATGTGGCCTGCAGATACACACACAAACATACACACAGCGCCTTTCTCAGTTGGCAGCTAGTTGTTTTCCTATATTATTTCTTTTTTTTTTCCTTTTTGGTTTTTCAAGACAGGGTTTCTCTGTATAGCTCTGGCTGTCCTGGAACTCACTGTGTAGACCAGGCTGGCCTCGAACTCAGAAATCCGCCTGCGTCTGCCTCCTGAGTGCTGGGATCAAATGGGTGCGCCACCACGCCCGTCCCTATGTTATTTTTAAACTGGGAGCTAGGAAACTCTGACCTTTCCACTCTCTCTCTTTCCTTAGCAGTCTCACGTGTGAAAATTATTTAAAATTCAACAACTTGGTGTTGTTTTCCCAGCTCCACCAAAAATGTTGGAAATATGCTGTCTCTTTTCCTCTTCAGGGTGAGATCGACGCTCATGAAGATAGCTTTAAGTCTGCAGATGAGTCTGGGCAAGCTCTGCTTGCGGCTAGTCACTATGCCTCAGATGAAGTGAGGGAGAAGGTAAGGTAGTTAAAAGGGGCTTTTAAGGGGAAGGGTAAGACTAGAGAGTGCTGCTGTATCTCTGGGGCTAGTTAGGGTCCTAGCGTCAAGTAAGAACATTTCTTAGCCCATGAGTCTGGCACAAAAGGGTAGCTTTTTCTTGATATGTGGTTGGCCATATTGGCACACACCTTTAAATCACAGCATTAGAGAGAAGAGGCAGGTAGGTAGATCTCTGTGAGTTTGAGGTCAGTGTGGTCTACATAGCAAGCTCCAAACTGTATGACTGTACAGACCCTGTCAAAATTGGGGGAGAGGCGTTGTATATATGTGTGTGCACATGTACATTTGCATGTATGTATGTAATATATTGGACCAAGAGACTTTTTTCAAGTATGTATGACACATTCCTTAATCTACAAGGACTTTGCAGAGAGTCTGCTTTAGTAGTTGGTATGACTAGGAGACAGATTATTGTAAAGTGTCTCAAACACTTGTGCACACACATTTGCAGCTCTCATTTGAGAGTCCTCTTCACATAGTTTCACTTGCAGTCTTTCATCTATCTCTCAGTCACCTTGACAATTTCATGCAGATTGTTTATGGTAATCTGACAGTAAATTCTAGGTTAGTCAAGGTGGGGTTCTTATGGATAGCACACACATGCCAACTCTGTAGTATTTCTATATTTCCTATGATAAGCTTAAGTACATTAAGTACTATTGCATAGAGAAATGCCTAAAGTCTAGCATGAGGAGTAGACTGTTCTGGAAAGCTCTGCGTCTCCCAGAAGGTAAAAGGTAACTTTGCTTCCCCTTCCCCCAGCTGAGCGTCCTCTCAGAGGAAAGAACTGCCCTGCTGGAGCTGTGGGAGCTTCGGAGGCAGCAGTATGAGCAGTGCATGGACTTGCAGCTCTTCTACCGTGACACTGAGCAGGTGGACAACTGGATGAGCAAGCAGGAGGTAATGTGTACTGCAGTCCCAGCCAGGGAGCCGGGAGGGTCATGCCCTGCTTCTCCAGTGGACGTTGACTGTGTCTCAGAACGTTGGAGCCATTTCAGTTTTGGATAGAGTGAAAAAGGCAGGTTAATTTTGTCTGCCTTTGTCATTGCTGAGTCAGCAAGGCCCTTAGAAAAGATTTGTGCAGTACAAAAACGATTTCTAAACATGAGAGTTTAACCCTGTGTGTAACCTGAGTGGATGAAAAGTTGTAAGAGCTATGTGAGAGGTGGGATTGGTGCCTGTTTGCATTTTCACTAAGAAGGCTGTGGCGAGTGGGTTGCAAGTTTGATGCCAGCTGGGCTCCTTACCTTAGAGGGTTAAAGAGTGTCTGCACTGCATAGTGAGACCTTGTCTCAATACCCTCCCCATTTAAAGGAGGAAATTATATGAAAACTGTTTGATAGAATATATAGTAAGTATTCTTTCCCAGTGTTACTGACTGATTTTTAAGAGATTCCAAAAAGACTAGACTTTTCAATAGTGACCTCAGGCCATAGACTCTTTCTGTCTGTGTTTTGCCCAACTCTGCTTCTGCTTTCAGGCTGTAGGTGAGTGAAAGCCTCTGGTCCCTCACACTTGCTTCCTCCTCTCCAGGCATTCCTGCTAAATGAAGACTTGGGAGACTCCTTAGACAGTGTGGAAGCTCTTTTGAAGAAGCATGAGGACTTTGAAAAATCTCTCAGTGCCCAGGAAGAAAAAATCACAGTAAGATCCTTCTTGTCTTGTCATCCACTGAGTAAACTGAGTCCCCTTCTGAGAGGCTTGGGAGGTTCATGCAGGGCACTCCCAGGATTATGTGAGACCTCACATTGACAACCTTGTGTCATCTTGCACTTGTAACACTTTATAGAGCAGAATCAATTGCTTAATGCAAACCGAGAGTAAGATATACCTCTGACTTGACTCTACCCTAGTAGAAAGGATACGAAGACTGTTGACTGACATCTGACACTCTTGAGGTTCTCAGATAGTAGCAGGTCATATCTGTAGACTTGAGGAATGAACAGTCGAGATCCTGTGATATAGAATCAAGCAGTCTTCCAGGCATGTCCACTTAACAGTGATGTTCATGTCTGTGCAGCTTACTCTTGAGAACTGGATACTTTTCCCACTCCCCCCAAAATCACAATAGAATCTCATACATTTTAAGTTTAGGATTTTCATGTTACTCTGAATTCATGGCTATCCTGGGGTACATGCAGCCTATGAGCCACAGGTTGGACATGCCTGTAAATCTGTAGGTAAACATAATCAGCCACCTGGGCCCAGTAGTAAGTGTATGTCACAGGGCAAACCTGGACAGAGAGGATTAGGGTGTTGGGTGTTTTTGCATGGCTTCATAGCACATGCCTTTAATCCCACACTTGGGAAGCAAAAGCAGGTAAATCTCTGCGTTCTAGACCAGCCTGGACTATAGAGCTATTTCCAGGACAGTCAGGGCTACACAGGGAAACCCTGTCTTGAAGAGAGATTGATTAAGAGAAAGATTGAGAGAGAGATTGAAAGATTAGGATGTGTTCTCCATAGTCCAGGCTAGTGCTCTGTGCTCACAGTGACAACTCTTGCCTTCCTTTCTAGGCCCTTGATGAATTTGCAACCAAACTCATCCAAAATAACCACTACGCAATGGAAGATGTAGCGACTCGACGAGATGCTGTGAGTTCCCTGGGCATGTCATGCTCCTTTCTATGATACTTGATGCAGCTCAGTCAGGCCAGTCACCTTTTGGGGACTATAATGTAGAGTCATGTGATCTATCTTACAGCTCCTGAACCGCCGAAATGCCCTTCATGAGCGAGCCATGCATCGCCGGGCACAGCTGGCTGATTCCTTCCATCTGCAGCAGTTCTTCCGTGATTCTGATGAGCTCAAAAGTTGGGTCAACGAGAAGATGAAAACGGCCACCGATGAAGCTTATAAAGTAATAAAATCAGTGTTTCCTTTAGTACTTGTGTAGTAAGCTAAAGCTTGCAAAAACTACTTGGAGCTAAAAAAAAAACAAAAACAAAAAAACACAAAGAAGGTCATACAAACCACACTAGTTAGCATAAATCGTCTGTTTTATGAGTGTGAAGTAGCTATATATACTCCGGTTCAAGGCAGAACCCTCTTCTTTTTTTGATTCGCAGGATCCATCCAACCTGCAAGGGAAAGTCCAAAAGCATCAGGCTTTTGAGGCTGAGCTTTCAGCAAACCAGAGCCGGATTGATGCCCTAGAGAAAGCTGGGCAAAAGCTAATAGATGTCAACCACTATGCCAAGGAAGAAGTAGCAGCTCGTATGAATGAGGTCATCAGTTTGTGGAAGAAACTTCTAGAGGCCACAGAACTGAAAGGTAGGAGAAAATAGATGATAGAAAAGTGGTTGGTGATAGGAATGTTTGGGAAACAAAACACTCCTCTCTGGCTTAGCATGGTAGGACCAGACACAACCCAGGAAAGGTAGGGTGATAACTTCGTTATTAAGAGTTATTGCTTGAGCCAGACGATGGTGGCGCATGCCTTTAATCCCAGCACTAGGGAGGCAGAGGCAGAGGCAGGTGGATTTCTGAGTTCGAGGCCAGCCTGGTCTACAGAGTGAGTTCCAGGACAGCCAGGGCTACACAGAGAAACCCTGTCTCAGAAAAAATAAAAAAGTTATTGCTTGGGGCTGGAACGATGGCTCAGTGGCTAAGAGCACTGACTGCTCTTCCAGAGATCCTGAGTTCAGTACCCAGCAACCACATGGTGGCTCATAACCATTTGTCTTCCCAGAAGACAGCAACAGTATACCCACATACATGAAATAAATAAGTAAATCGTTAAAAAAAGAGGCTGGTCCTCAAAAAAACCAACAAGAGTTACTGTTCTATCAGGGTTATTTGGCTCGGGTTCTTAGTACTGTGATCATCTGGAAAGTCTGATTAAAAGCAGTAGTTGGGTAGAGACTAACAGCCTTCCTACCTAAAATCACAGTTCGGCAGCTAAGCAGTGGTGTCGCACGCCTTTGATCCCAGTGCTCAGGAAACAAAGGCAGGTAGATCTCTGATTTCCAAGGTCTACAGAGTGAGTTCCAGAAGAGCCAGAGAAACACTGTTTGGAAAAACAAACCAAAAAAATCACAGTTTAACTCTGAGCCAGAGATAGTATCTCATGGAAGTAAAGCTGCTTACCAAACAGCCTTCATTTCAGTCTGTAGAATATAGAGCAGAGGGTATTCTAGAGGTTTTCCTTCACTGGTTAGTAAAACTGGACACTGACTTAAGCTCTGACCGCAATCTTTCACTGGGGTACCGTGGCTCGTGGTCAGGGCTGTCCAACAGAAATGTGGTCACACTTTACTGAACAGGAATAAAGCTCCGAGAAGCCAACCAGCAGCAACAATTTAATCGAAATGTTGAAGACATTGAATTGTGGCTGTATGAAGTTGAAGGTCATTTGGCTTCAGATGATTATGGTAAAGACCTCACTAATGTCCAGAACCTCCAGAAGAAGCATGCTCTGCTAGAGGCGGATGTGGCTGCTCACCAGGTAGTGCTGTGTGGGAAACGGGGGCCTAGAGAGGGGCAGGGCAGTGCTGTGTGCGAAGTGGGCACCTATGGAGGGGCAGGGCAGTGCTGAATGGGAGAAAGATGCATGTTGAACTTTCTAAGGGGATACTATTGGGGGAAAATGAACTATGAGGCTCTTTTACAGAGCACTGTGCTTCTGCTCAGTGTTTTTTCTCAGAGCTCTCTGGGAGCCTAAAGTGAGGGGGCCCTGGCAGGACAAATATTCTGAGAGTAGGACTCGCACTGTTACATTTTCTTTGTGTTTGATGAATCCTCATCCCCAAGTAACAGGCTGGAGAGGTGCAGAACAGAGTCTCTGGAGTCTCTCAAACTTTACCCTCCTTTTTCCAGGATCGAATTGATGGCATCACAATTCAGGCCCGCCAGTTCCAAGATGCTGGCCATTTTGATGCTGAAAACATTAAGAAGAAGCAAGAGGCCCTTGTGGCTCGCTATGAGGCCCTTAAGGAACCCATGGTGGCCCGGAAGCAGAAGCTGGCAGATTCTCTTCGTCTGCAGCAGCTCTTCCGGGAT